>NW_026895570.1:0-171295 GCF_033153095.1 Gastrolobium bilobum | reverse complement strand
GCACTTGAGAAAGCCAAAATTCACATTTAGAAGGCTTTGCATATAATTGTTTCTCTCTGAGAATTTGCAACACAGTTCTTAAGTGACCTTCATGCTCTTCCTTACTCTTCGAATATATCAGGATATCATCAATAAATACAATCACGAATTGATCCAGAAACGGCTTAAATATGCGATTCATGTAATCCATAAACACCGCAGGAGCATTAGTGAGTCCAAATGGAATTACTTGATACTCATAATGTCCATATCTAGATCGGAAGGCAGTCTTCGGAATATCTTCCTGCCTAATTCGGATTTGATGATAACCCGACCTCAAATCAATCTTTGAGAAGACACAAGCACCCCTCAACTGATCAAGCAAATCATCTATGCGAGGGAGAGGATACTTGTTCTTAATGGTAACCTTATTCAACTGACGGTAATCAGTGCACAATCTCATGCTACCGTCCTTCTTCTTAACAAATATGACTGGTGCTCCCCACGGGGACACACTTGGCCGGATAAACTGCTTAGCCGAAAGCTCTTCAATATGCTTCTTTAACTCGGCTAATTCCGGTGGTGACATCCTATACGGAGCCAGAGAGATAGGCCCCACACCAGGCAACAGATCAATCGTGACCTCAATCTCTCTATGAGGCGGAAGTTGTGGAATTTCATCTGGAAACACATCCACAAACTCCCTCACCACGGAAATAGTGCCAATCTCCTCATGAATTCCGCCTACTAAACCCCCCACAAAGACATATCCCAATGCCCCGGCCCTCAAAGCCTTTCTAACCTGCAACGCAGATAGATATGGGGAAGAACTAGTAGCAGAATCATCAGCATCAAGCACAATCCTTTTACCGCAGCAGTCTATCATAGCACAGTTCTTTGACAACCAGTCCATACCCAAGATAACTTGAAGGCTGATCATAGGTAAACAAATAAAATTCAGCACGTAATCTCGGCCTTCATATTTGAATTCGACATCTTTACACAACACGGATGTATAACACTCCTCTCCAGTAGCTGTAACCACTTTCATTGGAGGGCGAATGTCATACATTTGCAAATTTAGACCAACGGCCATAAAATCAGACATACAGGAGTGTGTAGCTCCTGAATCAAACAACACTTCAACATCCATATTATCAATGTAAATTGTACCTTTCACTAGATTCGGAGCCTTCTCCGATTGTTGACGGTCCATGGTATATACTCTACCAACCGTCTGAGACTCTAGCATAGGTTGAACAACAGAGACCGGAACAGCAGTAGCTTGAACTGCCATAGTCCTTGCTTCGTTCTGAGGACACTGCCTGGAGTAGTGACCGGATCTTCCACATTTAAAGCAAATCACCTCACCAGTAGCACATGGACCTCTATGCTCTTTGCCACATCCCTTGCACTTGGGAGGAGGTCCTCTATCAACAAATTCCTTCTGAGTACCGGGTTTTTTGAACAAGTCAAAGGGCTTATTCGCATTCAGCTTCTTGCCTTGCACCTTCCTGTTCTTCCAATAACCTGAGCCCGTTGCTTTATTGGAACTAGGTGCCTGGGCCTCAGAAGACTTCTTGGTTTGGGACACCTTATACACTTCCTCCACTTTCCTACACTGGTTTACAAACCGACTGAACTCTCGGATGTCACAATTTGACATCTTCCGAGACATCTTCTCATTAAGACCCCATTGGAACTTGGAGGTCATTTCAGCCGGGGTGGGTAAGGCTCGCCCATAGTTGGCGTATTTCACCAACTCATTGAATTTTGAGAAGTATTGGTCAATAGACATCGACCCTTGTTTGAGATCGTTATACTCATTCTGCTTTTGTTCCCTAGCCTCTCTAGGGAAGTAGTTATCCAAGAACAATGTCTCGAATAACCGCCATGTGATCTCCCGACCTTCAGCTTCTAATGGCTGCACGGTATTTGTCCACCAATCCTCTGCTTCCTCTTCCAGCATATAAACAGAGTAAGCCAACTTCATTGCGTCAGGGCACCTCATCACCCTGAATATCTTCTTCATCGCTTGGAGCCATTTTGCAGCCGCCATTGGCTCATAACCTCCCTTAAAAGAAGGAGGTTTATGTTTTCGGAAAGCCATCAATCTCCTTTCCTCCATTTCATGATCACCGACATTTTCAACTTGAGGTTGACGAACCTCGGTGTGATGACTCCGACTCCCAGAGTGGTGACTACCTTCACCCTCATTGTTACCCACTCCACCCTCTTCCTGTGAAAGAGGTGGAGAAGGCGTAGCAGTGTGAGGAGGAGGAGTGGGTTGCCGATTCACGGGCCTAGGACCCCTCAACGTCCTCAGCTCAGTCATCATTGCGGCTATGGCAGTCCGCGAGTCTTCATTTGTTTTCATCAGATTTTCATTGGCTTGCCTGCTAGCAGCCAACTCCCTCTGAACGGCTGCAAGAGCTTCAGCCACGGGATCAGGCTGTACGCCCATTGCCCCACGGCCACTTCTAGGCCTCACAAGAGCAGCCAAAACAGGTTCTGGCTGAGCATTGGTGTTTGATGGTCCGGGGTTGTTTCGGTTCCTCGTCATGTCACTACACATGTTACACAAAGAAGTGAGTTGATCAGGCCCACACTTAGTGATCACAAATGCAATAATCATAAAGAGTACTAAAACAACTATAAAGCATCAAACACTAAGCATACTCAACAATAGCTAACAGTTATTCCCTACGAAACTGCTCTGATACCATAAAATGTAACACCCCGTTCTAGAACCGGTTTGTTAACATCGCATTATGATATTAAGCGCAGTTACAATCACATGGGTTCAATTAAAATCCGGATAAATTTTTCATTTTAAAACGTACCGAACTTATAATACCCAATTTCGTGATCATAACCATATTACCTTGCGGAAACAGATAAATTAAGCTTAACATCATGTTCATTTTCCATTTTTAAACCATTAATTTACTTCTTATTTATTTCACAACTTCTAATATATTGTAGGTTTCTTCATTAGCTACCCGTGGCTTCAAACCGTGCTCAAATCGGAGCACTGTAGCCCAAGTTAGGACAATTTGAAGCAACACAAGAGAGTGTTGGTCACAGGCCCAGCGCGCTACCGGGCGCTAAAGCCTCCATCTGGACGCTTAAGCGCACGGAGGCAGTAAGCATCAGGCATTCCAGTGTGGATGGGCGCTTAAGCGCGCAACAGGGCGCTCAGGCGCGCTATCCTGGGCGCTCAAGCTCCCACGGGGATGTTTTAGCGCGCAGAGACAGAAGCATCTCCTCCTTCAGTGGCGAAGGGCGCTTAAGCGCGGACCAGGGCGCTCAAGCGCGCAACCCTGGGCGCTTAAGCCCCACCCTGGGCGCTAAAACACGAGGGGGCAGTAAGCCACCCAACTTTCTGCAGCAAAGGGCGCTTAAGCGCACGCCAGGGCGCAATCCTGGGCGCTCCAGCGCGAGGAGGCAGAATGCATTGGCACTCGCAGGGGCAGCAGGGCGCTTGGGAACTCGGTCCAAGCCTAGGGGAAGATGCATCCCCATAACAAACCCCAATTGTCCATGCCCCAAAACTAAATCCTAGCACTCATCCAACCTCTCCTCATGAGATTTAGCTAGAATTTGGGCAGCATGACCTTTGTTTTCTCATCGTTTACCAGTTTAAACAAAAGGGTACCTAATTGATTTTCAGCCCAACCAATTCAACAACTCAATACATAACAAGCATGCATATATTGAATTTCAAGTAGGCATCATTTACATTACATATCCTTTACAAATCATAGAACTTAGCTTACAAAACACTATGATCATTCCCTTGGCTCCCATCAACAAAAGGTGTAACCAAAGGCATAAGCATAGGCTAAGTTCATCCAATGAATCAAGATATACAAATGACCATGGGCTTTCAAAATAAAATCCTATACATGTCAACTACAAAAGGCATGCATAAACTCAAAGAAATGCCATATTTCATGCATAATCCAGATATGGCCACTTGCCACCAGAGGCTCCTGCAGCATCCTTACCTGAAAGGGGGTCCCCACAACACGGGGTGAGATATACGAATATATCCAGTAAACCAGGGGTCCTTGGAGCATCTCTCCACCCCACAGTTCCATATCAGTGTAATAGCAATAACAATAATAATGCAGTAAATACATATCTATGCAAAGTGCAATACATCTCCAGGAGAAATCCCTCGAGCTCTCAAGCTGTCCTAAGGAAACTCAGATGCAAATAGTCCTACTGGCCAGCTAACTACCAAGTATGATTTACGCATCGTCATGCAACATACCAACATAGGGAAACACCATCCTATGCCACACCAAATGCATACACATACGTATAACAAAGCATTACACTATTTTATTGCATTTATATACACAATCACAACCTCTACCCTTTCAGGGCTTGGTAGAACAGTCAAGGGAATTACACCCAAGGTCCGAAGGCTTACCTCAATGCTTCAGTCAACCTTTGTTCTTCACCAACAGTTTCAGCAATCAACTTTTACAAACATACACCTACACATGGTGTAATGCAATCAACACATTGCATCCAAGAGTATTTCACAATCAACCATCAATTACTCAATTCAAAGCACAACACAAGTATGAGCTTACCAATTCTAATGAGCTATTCAAGCTCCATAGCTTGCTCCAATGGTTGATCACTCACGGTTGGTCCAAATGTCTCATTCCTAGACATCACAAGGATCCAATCAATCATTCAACTCACTAATTGTTCAACATGCTAGAATACTAACCAATCCAAGCATGAATTTTCCCATATTATGAACAATTATCAAATGACTATCTAGGCTCATTTCCACCGATTAAATGACATTCCTAGCATTTTCCATAACATGCTCTAAGCTCCATTCTTCCTAGAACATAGCTAATTCAACTACATTTCATAAAAATCCCAATTTACTATTCACAAACCCTAACTCATGCAAATTTCAAGGAATCATGAGGTTCAAGGGTTAGAATCTTACCACCAATGGTCACACAACCAAGGATTGATGGCTCCTCAAGCTTCAATGGAGGTAGAAACTCTCAAAACCCCAATTTTCACCAAAGGGCCGAATTTTTGAGAGGTAATATCTCTCTCCACAATGCTCCCCACTCAAAACAAAGCTAGGATTATGAAAGAGGGGAAGATTTAGAGTGATTTAGGCTTTTGAATCACTCCAATCGGTTAAGATTTGCTCTCACTCTCTCTTCCTCCCTCCTTTCCCTTCTTCTTCTTTCTCCTTCTTCCTTTCCTCTTCTCTGATGCTCGACGGGTTGCTTGGGGGGGTTTGGGTTCATTTTGGCTTTTAGTCACTTAACATAGGTTAAGTGGCTTAAAGCGGGTATTGGTTCGTCTATCTATTCAACTCCAATAATTACCAAACTTTACCCAAAAGTCTGGAATATTATTCTAGGAATATTACTATTTTTATTTTTATATTTTGGGTACTTTTGCCAGTACCCATTTATACCCCTTAATTTTCACTGAGTACACTTTTTAACTCCAAAGTGACTCAGATTCATTTAATTAAGCCTTATACTTAATTTCACTCACTAAAACATGTTTAATTAATTAATTACACTTGATTTACTAATTAATTAAGATGGGCTATTATACCGCCTCTCCTCTGCTATTCTATATTGGGTAAGGGATCTCTTTTGACATACTATTGTAGGTGCATGAGAAGGACAAGAAGGGCCTGAGTTTGATAATATACCTTTTCATTTCTCCATTGGAATATGTGTTTTATACTTTGATTGTTTGATACTTTGATTAGCTTGTGAAAATTGACTTGTGGATATAATTGGTTGAATTATATTAAGTATATTTTGAATCTTTAATGATTGGTGGTTTGATTTTTTTGAATTTTTCATATAGAATATATATTTATATATTTTTAATGTATAAAACCCTAACGAATAAAGAACATGCATTATTTTTCACGAATTTATCTGAGGGGGAAAATATGACCTTGAAGTTAGACGTATCATTATGGTCAACCATTTCAGCAAAGATCTGGTGTGCATAACCATATAATTTCTACTCATGTTCTCTGGACGTTATTTCTTTATACGCTATGCGACCCAACTTAATGAACTGCTCCTTTGCTTTCTTTAGATCTTCTTGAGAGAGATTCAACTGGTTCTGCAATTTTGAACTCTTTGCAGATCTTGAGGTTTGTGTATCTGGTGGAGAGAAGGTGGGTCTAGGTGATTTCTGCTCAACCACTGGCTATGAATTCACAGATTGCAGTGATCGTTCCACAAAGAGACGACAATTTTGCAAGGGAGATGGTGATTCTGATTCTGAATTCGGTAGCTCTTTCTCTGAAACTGAATTCTTTTCCTTTGATTCAGCCATTTTATTCTTTGCTTCTTCATTTTCTTTCGCCTTACTTTCTCCTCCTGTTGCGTCCACCGCCATCACCGCGAATGCCAATACGCCAAAAGTCGACCACGACAGATCCACCAAATTTAGAGAGTCCACAACATCAACCGACACATTCTTAGGAGTATGGTGAATTTTATTGAAGCAACTTTGCAGCACCACATTTTCCCTTGAACAATTTTCTCTACCCAAGATTGCAGCGTTGTTGGGAGCTATGATGCACGGACACGGACACAGGACACGACACGATACGCCGACACGTTAATTCTAAAAAATGTCATATTTGGACACGTTGGGACACGTTTTGATATTAAATAAAATTTTTAATATATAATATCAGAGACTTGGCCCTAGAATGATGTATTTATTGATATCTAATTGTGGTAATTTTTCCATGGGATTATATACCTTAAAATAAACTACGCTCTTTAGCACGACATAAAGCTAAACATATTTACTGTAATGAGGCAGAGCATGTTACATGAACAAAGTGGTGGTCTACAATTTGACAGAGGTAGGAAAAGCTCAATAAAAGATAATAACATGCTTGAATCCAATTATATGATCAATTGCTTGAAAAAATGTAGAGCTTTGTTCACAAAACACTCGTCAGCAAGCCCAGAAACAAGATAAACATGTTCAAAAAATAAGGAAATGCCATCAATCAGAAATGAAAATTGTAGTAATGTTAATTTGCTTTAAGTGATATGCAGTTGAGTTAGCTTCAAGCATCAAATTATCCCATGTTGAAGTTGACTAGTCCAGTTAAATTGAACTAAGAATCTTGCACATAATCTTTTCAAATGAGAATCAAACATGATTAATTGAAGTTCCCAAGTTGAGATTGAAATTAAACCCAACAAACCGGGTTGCGAAGTTAGAAACTCAAAAAATTCCTCTCATTTTTTTTTCTTTTCAACATCATACTGTCATTTCAGCAAGCAATATCTGAATGTGAGGCTCAATTGTGGAACAAAATAAAAATAGCGCATGGTGAAAATGGTTGATCACAGAAATGCAAATATTGTCCTATCACATTAACGAAAGAAGCAAAACAAAGAAAACAATAATTGAGGATAGAATGAAATACAGGGCAAATCAGAGAGATAGTGAAACTGACAGAGGGCAAGTCATGGAAGAATAAGAGAGAATGAGAGAAGAAGCCATTGCTTGGTCTCAGTTCTATGTTGTGAGCAACTGTAGGATTCCACTATTGTATAAATGAAAAACCTCCTCCTCCATTCTATGTTTCAGAATTTTATTTTATTTTTCTGGTTTAAAGGTATTGAAAATCTAGAAAGCAGTTTGAAAAAATCTATTAATAATTTCACGTGAATCATGTACCATTAGTTTCTTATTTTAGATTTAAGGTATCACATACCATTCGAACCGATCTCATTCCTAAACCAGAAATAGCCAGGACAAGGGGCAAACAACCATCACAGTATAAAAAAAGTTTCAAGTTTGATTCTATTCCTAACATATAAAAATCATTAACACAATTCAAATCCGCAGAAGCTGAAGAGAGTAAGAAAAGAGGCACCATAGAATGAATGGGGTACCTTTGTGGAGCTTGATGAGGAGCTTCTTGGTGGGCTGAGCCGGAGGAGGAGCTATATTGATCTCCGCTTCCACTGCCTATATTATTATTGGAGATGCAGAAGACCAACCAACCACCGACAGGCGACAACGAAGAAGAAAGCCTCCACCGCCAGAGAGGATCGGAGAATAGGGTTCCACTTTTTGATTTTTATTAAATATTTTGAATTTTTTTGATTGTAATTTTATTTTATTTTTACAAAAAAAATGCAAAACGTGTCCACATCTGTTGACCGCGTGTCGGATACGGTCAAATTCGCGTGTCCCACTAGTCAACGTGTCATAAAAAGTCAACCACGTGTCGGACGCGTGTCCGAACGTGTCCGTGTCCGACACGTGTCGGACACGCATTTTTTCTCAAAAAAGGCGTGTCCGTGTTTCACAGGTTGGGAGCATGGTGCATAGTTCTTTGATTCAATGAAGATTGCGTTGCTCTTGCTGTCAAGGCATCAATACCCAGAAGTGCAGCGTGAATTTGCTGCAACAGATTCTTGATATTGGAGAACAAAGCTTGATTTTCAACGAGACCTTGCTCCATTCACGTTAGCATCTTGAACGAAAAGATTGGTGTGTGTTCAAAAATGAAAAGATTTAGGGATGGTGGAGACTCGGACTCCTACTCATCCATGATGTAGAATGAAAGCACTAGTGATAAGGGACTAGCCCTAACAGAGTAACAGAGAACAAGAAAGAGTAGAAAAGAAGATTATTCTATTACTTTTTTGAATGAATTTTCAAAAGATACAAGAGTCCCCTATTTATTAACTACCCGGCCTAACTAACCACTAATGCAATGCCACATCCACACTTCTTTAACAGAAGACTACTCACAAGATTACTTATTAACAACTCCTCTAGCTATACACCTTTACAAATCAGTATTAACAAAGCTATTGCTATTACCTAGCAATTATGGAAGATGATATCGTAACACAATGATCGTGCACGTAATGGATATTATGTATCACAAAGGAATGAAGACCCTTTAATCAGTGGTTTAAGCATTATAGAACTTGAAGCTCATTTAGATTCATTCAGTGCCATATTAGTGCAAGGCCTATAGCTGGTTTTTGTGTTTGTTTTACAGTAGAAAATCGATATGCACTAGCGGACCAGGATTTTTTATGATAGGAGATAGAAAATAAAATATCAAAATTATAAGTGTTATTAAAAATAATATGATGAACTAATTATTACATATTTTTTAAGGAGGGGCTAAATATTAGCATCAATAATCTATGATTATTATTATTATATAATAATAATAATAATAATAATAATAACAATAAAATCAAAAAACGTAAAGGAGATGGTAGAAGGTAGAAACGTAAATCGTAAAAACGACATGAAACGTAAAGTTTCTACTACTTAAGGTCAAGATACACTATATATATATATATATATATATATATATATATATATATATATATATATATATATATATATGTGTGTCATATAAATCACTATTCAAAATTCAATGAACAATTTCATATTTAAAATATATAGGGGTGGCAATTTGGGTTGGTCCGCCCCGTCTCGCCACCAACCCGCCAAAAACGGGGCGGGGTGGGTTGACTCAGCCAAAAAATATTGGTTGGAAAAATGAACCTACCCCATTTTATGATGAGTTGGCGGGTTGACGGATCAATCCACCAACCCGCCAATTAAAAAATTAATTAAAATTTAAAAATAAATTATATTTTATTAATTTTTTCAATATTATTTTGTTTTATTTCACACTTTTCTATATTTTTTTAGTGTCAATCTTAAATGTAAACTAATATTTGTCAAACATTCTTTAGGAATTTATATATAGATAACATTTGTCATAAATAAAATTGTTATTCTTTATTTTTTCTAGGAAGTACTAAGATAAAAAAAAATTGGATATCACAAAAATTTAAGGACTAATGAAATAGTACCTAATTGTAAAAAAAAAAAAAAAAATTATAACCCGGCGGGTCAACCCGCCCCGCGACGGGTTGAACCTGTTTTGACCCACTTCTAGGTGGGGCGGGTTGAGATGGGTTGGTGGATTGAAAATCTCAACCCAACCTGTCCCGTTTTAGCGGGTTAGCGGGTTGACCCGTCGGGCTCAACTCATATTGCCACCCTTAAAAATATATAAGTCACATAAATATATAAGATATAAGTCCAAAAACATCAAAAGAATAAAGTTTAATAGCTCTTAAATTATATCAATTGATTCAAATCAAACAGATCATGCATTAGTTGCATGTTCTCTTCTCTTGCTTCTATAACAAATTTATTGGTAATAATACGTAATAGATTGATTCAAAATCCACCTCAATTTGGTATTCAAACTTTTCATCAATGGCTTCACCCTCTTATTTCTCGGCAATAGCGACCTCGTGTGAGGGTTTTTTTCCAAATAATTAGAAGAAGATACTGTGCATTTTGATTTGGGGGAAATGGAAATAGGTTTTTTTTTTTTAAAAAATTAAAAATAAAATTGTGTCATGGGTTAAAAGTTGACCTGGTTCAAATTTATTTTTATTCTTTTTGTATAAGATCCGATTCAGTTTTTTGGTTTAAGTAAAAACGTACCGTTCTTATATTTTTATATTGTGTTTTTACCAATTTTTATTGAGGAGAATTTTTACTTATGTTTTACATGTATCACTTCAATAAAAACGTAATTTTTACGCCAACTTTTGACAACAATGTATGCCATTATAGCCTGTCTTGCTTGAACAAGATGCATGGCAACTATTTTCAATGTACAATGATTATTTGTGCATAAAAATGGGGAGAGACGAACCTCTCTTGCGGGTGTCCTCCTAAGCCTTTAGGCATGGCCTTTCATATTAGGCCTGACCATAGCGCCGGCCAATTATACTGGCCGGAACAATTATTTATCAAATAAATTCGTCTGCTATGACCTTATTTTAGCCACTCGAATATTAATAATTAGATATTTTAAAAATTCGTAAACCTCTCGAATTTTCTGCATTCTTCTAACACGAGTTTGTAACAATTGTTTGTGGTGTTTTACTTATTGCTTTATTATTCTTCGATCCATACAATGCATGCTAGCTTTGCTCAAATTAAACTCTCAGTGCCGTCGTGCTGCAGAATTAATTAGCATATTGAGAAAGATAATAAAATTAGAGAAAAATTATACTTATAAAAATTTTTTTACAACCTCTTACAATTATATCTTAACACCGTTGATTTCTCCCAATAAACGGTTACGATTTCTCAAATTAAATTCATTAATTAATTATTGATTCACAATAAATGATAACCGTTGATTGGCGAAAATCAACGGTGTTAAAATATGGTTGTAAAAAAAAATTGTAAATATAACCTTCCTCATGAAATTATTATAAACCTTCACCCAAAAGCTTAAAATAGAAAAAATATCATTAAATTTCTTTGTCCTTTATTTGTTGCGTCATTTTAGCTTTTGCTTGTTCATAACGCAAACGGTTCCAAGGAATCAAAGTGTGGCCAAAAATAAAAGGACAGAGATAGCTTTAGTCAATATTGGCTGCTAGCAATCTAGCATGAGCAAGGATGCACAATGTCGCTGGTGTTTTGTCAAATATTAAGGGAAAAACACTTCTTAGGATGCTGTTGCATGAGAAAGCGTTTTTTCATATTGTGAGTCTTTAATTTACGTCAAATTTTTTTTTAATAAGTGAGGGGTCTAAAATAAGTTGAATCACAACATAAAAATTCAATTCTCATACAATATGAAAAAATCAAAGCCCAAATATTAATATAAAAACTGCACATGTGCTTTGGCCAACAATTCAAGCTTTTCACATAATTGGTTGCATGACATAAAGTCTGTTTATATTTTTTTTTTAATTTAGAAATTACTTTAAACTAAAGTTAAAGAAAAAATAAAAAAAGTTAAAAATTATTTGGTGATTATATAAAAATTTTAACTTAAAAACACATATTTCAATAAAATCTCTCTCATTTTATCTCATAGCTCTTCGTTTAAAAAAAAATACATAATTCAAGAAAAATTGATAAGAGCTTAAAAAAAATTCCTTCTAGGAACTTTTGGCGTTTAACTTTTTTCTTCATTATAAAAAAAGAGCTTTTCCTCATATAAGTTTTTCTCAAAATTTGATTGGCCTAATTTCTACTTATAAATAGCTTCTATCTTAAAAAAAAAAATAGAATTCAAACAGGTAGATAGTATAAAAGCCTTTATGACCAAAGTCATTAAGATTCCTTTCTTACAGTCCCATTCTTCTAACGAATATTATGAATTTGAAAATGGATCTTCTCACGTGAAAAGTGATCATGTGGTCATGTTATTTGATCCCAATCACTTATTTAAAAATTATATATTTTTCTCTTTCTTATCTCTTCATCAATAAGTAACTATGATCAAATAACATGACCACTTTTTCACATGAGATGATCTATTCCTATGAAATTTGAGCATGTTCAGCGTTTGCAGGAGGGATTGTGTCAAAAATATAAATATAAAAACCATATATGTGCCTTCACCTGCTTAAGTTTTTGGAACAATTGATTCGTGACATGTTCTTCACAATGTTTGTTTCCCATGACATATAACCTTCAGGTTTAGCTAAATGTTTGTGTTTTATGTGAAAAACAATGGACACAAGATCAAGGTAGGAATTGAAGTTGGAAGCACCACCGCAATATTATGTGACCTGTTCTTAGCTCTCTATTTCATATGCAGAAGAGGAAGAAAGGCCACCGTGAAATGTAAGACTACTTTTTCATCTTGATATACTTAAGCATCTTCTTCTGGATTACGTACGTTAGTTGACTTACAATACATTATGGTGACAAGGCTTATTTATAGCATTTTCTTTAGATCATTGTAGTCCAACTACATAGTTCTAGTGACTTCGTCTGATTTGTCTACCTAATGTTTCTAGATTTTTGTTATTTCCATAATTTGGGCTTGGGTTGTCCAAATATGTACCAAATATGTACCTAGCTAGCTGCATGAAGAGAATTTCATAAATACATAAATAGTAACTATTGCTAAATCTTTTTTCTTTGGATAGCGGATGGGGCTTTCACGTGATTGGAATTGTGATGAATCAAAGAACTTGAACTAACTATAACACAACTTCATTTGAGTAAAGAGAATGCATAACCAACAGATAAAGTACTTAAGTTAGCTATATCCATATTATAATAATTACATAGAACCATATTATAAAGGTTATTCCAAAGTTTCATTTTCCATGACAGTGGCCGCAGCACCAACTACAGGTTTTCCAGAATTAGAAACCAAAGTGATCAAAAAGTCAAAGATATCAGTGGTCATAACAGCAGAGGCCACATCCTCTTTGTGCAAGGTTCTCCTTTTGCCTTGGATGACCATGATCCAAGACCTTCTTGTAAGCTCCTCAATGAAGAGTTCACAAGCCTTTGAGAAAACAATGGGAGCTTCCCCTGATATCATTTTCACATCCTCCCCAGATTTCTTCATGATCTTCTTGATCCTTGCTAAGGGAAGAGAATGAGGCCCTGTCCTTCCTGATATGCCACCACATAGTAACCCTGAATATGCACCAGCTTGTCTCATATTGTTATTCTCTTCTTTTCTTTCTGTTTCTGCTTTAAATTCAACTTTATATGTCTCTGAGATACTCTTTAAGTTGCAGTATCAGTGTCAGTTTCAGTGTTATATATACAAAAACTTCATGGCAGAAGCATGCCATTAACGTGGCCGGCCATGCCTGCTTTAGCCGGCTAATTGAAAATTCTAATAAATAAATCAGAGAGTATGCATTCTTAATTAGACTCTATGACTCCAAGACTTGTTTTTATTTGTTTATTTATAAATGTGTGTAAACAATCATACAATCGACAACGTCATCGTGATTGTGTGGTAACAACATCAACTTTCCGTTGTCTAATTTGATTGAGTCACGTTTGAATGATTCAATATAATGTACAAACTACCAAAAACTAAAAAATTAGAGACAAAGATACTTAATTTGATAACTTTAGAATAGTTCAATGCATACACATATCATCTACTAATCTAAATATCTAATAATCATATAATATAAAGGGTTTTATTAGTGTTATGTTACATGATTTAAGTGTTGTTTCCAACACACACACAAAAATAGAGAGAGAAAGTGGAATGATGAAAGAGAAAGGAAAACATGTGGACCCCACCTCTTTAATGTGTGTGTAAGAAAGTGATGTTATATCATGTTACATGATAAACATAAAACCCTAATATAAACACTGAACAAAAGTAAAACTGATAAATATACCTAAAATGTATTCTGAAGAATAGGACTTTTAACTTAGTTAGAATTGCCTATCAGAGGAGTTTAAATTATAGAAGATTATTATTGGGTCTCACACCTTGTCTAGTTTTGAGGATAATAAATAAGTGAATTATCTAATCATTTGTTTAGTTTTTGAAAGTTTATGTAACAGATCACACTATGAGATTGGACCAATTTTAATTTTTTAAAAATTAGTCACATTTTAGACATAGGTAAATAACCATTGCTAAGTTAAAGATATAAAATTTAATGGTTGGCGCTAGCTAAATTTTTTTGGCCCTAACTTATTAATCTTGCTTGCTTCGCCACCTGATAGGATAGCAAAATTTATTTATTTACTTATTTTCTCCAATTCATCCCTATAAAATAAAGCATAGATCATTCGTGCTTTATGCCTAAACCACTCCCCATCCACAGTGCCCTTGTGATAAAATATCCCTAGAATTGTTAAAATTTATGTTGACAATCTATTGGTTATGAATAAGAAGCAGGTTAAGGAAAAAAAGAGAAAAGGGAAGTTGAAGGAGTGTGTGAATTTAAGAAGTCCCACGTTTGACAACTAGTAGGAGGTGTGAGAGTTTATAAGCTCCAACCTCACTCTCCTAAAATGGCCCTTGGGTCACTAAACATTTTCTGGAAGGGGAGGACCTAGGTGGACTTAGGTTCACCACACACACGCGCGCCACCGCCATCCGGCCGGTTCGGTTCGGTTCATATATGTAATTTAATTTTTTGTCCAAAAATGCCCCTGGACTATCCGTTGCTTCCCGCCGATTTTTTGAACATTTTTGAACTGAACTGGTTGCACCCGTTCACGGCCGTCAGTCACGATGGTTCATCGTGACCGGTCAGTATCTATAAATAGACACTGACCCCCCTAGAAATCCTATCCAATTTTTTTCACTGAAATTCTGCCAGAATTTTTCTTCCCTCCCGGTTTGCATATTTCTGTTCTTCCTCCGGTGTAATCCCTCTAGCATATTGTTGTGTTCGTTTTGGCTTTTGACTGGTAGTGCCGCCACTCTTCAGACTAAATATGTTCTACCCTGGGAGAAAAGTGTCCATCGACCTTTTATAACGCCTGGCCACTTGCAAGAATCAATGATTGTCCCCACACACTAACACGAGACTTTTCAGTGTGCTTTGTCCTCACTCGCACACTTCCCAGGAAAACTTCCAAGGAGGACACCCATCCCAGAATTGCTCCAAGTCAAGCACGCTTAACTGTGGAGTTCTTCCGATCCGGGCTACCGAAAAGTAGATGCATCTTGTTAGTATAGGTAGTACTAATTAATTCTTCTAAGTCATTCCTAACTGTACCGTCCCATACCAGCACAGTCTCTGGAATCCCTCTCTTTCGGGTGTTGATTTGATTCATTCATGAACCCCCAAGCTGCAAGATTTGGCATGAGCCGCTCATTGTCCGTGCCCTTTCACACCAGCGATCACTCCTTGCCCTTGTCAGCTCTTGGGATGTTACATGCCCACTAGCTTCCGCCTGGTTTGTCCTCGAACCACACCGTACTGGAAGAGAGGCCCTGCTCTGATACCACTTGTAACGCCTGACAACTTGCAAGAATCAATGACTGTCCCCACACACTAACACGAGACTTTTCAGTGTGCTTTGTCCTCACTCGCACACTTCCCGGAAAAACTTCCCAGGAGGTCACCCATCCCAGAATTGCTCCAAGTCAAGCACGCTTAACTGTGGAGTTCTTCCGATCCGGGCTACCGAAAAGTAGATGCATCTTGTTAGTATAGGTAGTACTAATTAATTCTTATAAGTCATTCCTAACTGTACCGTCCCACACCAACACAGTCTCTGGAATCCCTCTATTTCGGATGTTGATTCGATTCATTCATAAACCCCCAAGCTGCAAGATTTGGCATGAGCCGCTCATTGTTCGTGCCATTTCGCACCGGCGATGACTCCCTACCTTTGCCAGCTCTTGGGATGTTACATGCCCATCAGCTTCTGCCTCGAACCACACAGTACTGGAAGAGAGGCCCTGCTTTGATACCACTTATAATGCCCGGCCACTTGCAAGAATCAATGACTGTCCCCACACACTAACACGAGACTTTTCAGTGTGTTTTGTCCTCACTCGCACATTTCTCGGGAAAACTTCTCAGGAGGTCACCCATCCCAGAATTGCTCCAAGTCAAGCACGCTTAACTGTGGAGTTCTTCCTATCCGGGCTACCGAAAAGTAGATGCATCTTGTTAGTATAGGTAGTACTAATTAATTCTTATAAGTCATTCCTAACTGTACCGTCCCATACCAGCACAGTCTCTGGAATCCCTCTCTTTCAAGTGTTGATTCGATTCATTCATGAACCCCCAAGCTGCAAGATTTGGCATGAGCCGCTCAATGTCCGTGCCCTTTCGCACCGGCGATCACTCCCTGACCTTGCCCGCTCTTGGGATGTTACACCTTTGGCATCAGTGAGGGGGGAAATATGCAAAGTGCTAATCAACCTTCTCGCCAAGCCACTCAACATCTTAGCAAACTTCCTTGCGATTTCTCCTTCTCATAGTCGACATCTTTTACTTCAAATGTGTGCGATCAGGCCCAGTCCAATATTTTTAGGATTGAACATTTGCACCGCTAAGGATGCTTTCAGGTTGGTACAACGAAATCACATGTAAGAGAAGGCATCTGAAAGGGAGGAAGAGCGTTCCTGCCAAAGATCTAAATTCTTAGCCTCTTCTTCCCACTCCATATCAGCCAATCCTTCCATCAAGGGACCTACTTCCTTCCCTTTTTGGTAGAAGATTGATGGAAGGTATTCCTATCCTTCTCCCCACTTTGCGACATCGGTTGTGGACAAAGTAGTTGTAGTTATATCGAGATGTGCAGCTTTTCTTTTCTTGATTTTCCTCCTTTTGCTTGGTTCTATTTTAAATTTATTTTCTTTCTCGATGGAAGAAGAGGATGCATCAATTGGACCTAAAATTGGGCAAGGATAGGAGCGAACAGGAGTCTTAGATCTCGCTTGGTCCTGCACCAAGATCTCTAGCGAATGTAATTATGGTCTACTAGTACCTTCACCACCAGGTGCAGCTTCATCTCTTTTCTTCACCAAAAGTTCCATTATTTGTAGCATGCTCGATATCTCGTTATCTGCAAAAAATTCAAAATAAGGCATTATAGCATAACTAGTAAGAATGCAGCCAAAAAATTAAGTGTGGGGTCATAAATGAATGCTACATGCATAAACTGATTCCTGCCAAGGAAGACCTTTACATTATCATCAGTATGATTTGAGAGGATAGTTTACGCGCTTAACAAACCACCATCTGTGGAGTTATAAGCAATGTCACACAACTTTGTCACAGTCATGCTCTCAGGCTTATTCAAGTCATCATACTCATAACTCAACTTATGAAAATCTTCAGGGTCATTGCACTAACACAAGGGAAAGAGAGGGAGACATCCTTATAATCTAGCAAGAAGTGATGACAATCTTGTACGGGATACACCTTGAAATAATCCCTTTTCCAAGAATGAATTTTGTTTGAATACGCCTCACAAAATTGAAGGTTTGGTTCTTTCTGAATGAAACCCAGCTCTTACAGGCTTCGTACACTCTAAACAGACACAGAAAGGATTGAACAGAAGGAAAGAGATTATATGCTTTGCATAACATCTCGTAAACACAAATAAACCCCCATGGATTTGGATGTAGTTGTGAAGGGGTGACATAAATCTGATATAAAAGATTATTGACGAAAGAAGAGAAAGGAAAAAGACAACCTAAAGTAAGGAAGAAGAAGTTGTACATCATCAGAAAGTGTTTGGTCCTCGTCCAAGCAAGATGAACAAACACACTCTTCGGAGGGAATAGGGGAAATCTGCCACTCAGGGTCAGCAGCTTTATCTTGTTTGAGGTGAATAGTGGCAGAAAGCTCCGCAACAGATCCAGTTGTAGGATATTTTGAAACCACCTTTTTTACAACATCCCGGATACCCATGCGAGACTATCTACATCTCGCAAAGCACTCCTCTCTGGAAATTGACGACGGCTCATAACAACCCCGATAGATGATAACTTGCCAGTCTTATCAGTCTTGCATTTTTTCAAAGGATAACTGGTGAGATAAATAATATTTAGAGGAACATGATTACAATTTCGATGGGGACTCAATTCAGAATTTGATCTATCAAAAATGATTATAGGACTTTTAGAGGATGAGGGAATATGAGTACTGGACCAGCTTGCTCATGCATATTGCTTTGTTGGGATTGAACTCGGGGCAACCCGCGAGATTCCCTATGCCAAGATGAAGCTATAGCCCTTTTAAAGCCTTGAGAAGAAGAACCCCCTTCATACCCTCTAAGTGAAGGGGGAAAATCCAGAGCATTTCGGCTTTCTCCCGTGACGAAATTCCTTCTCCAGTTAACCACCATTCTCCAGTATTGTGAGACCTGGCAGCACAAGGCCTAGGTGCTTGCCTAGGTTCTGGACTAGTCGAACCTGACCTCTCCATTATTCTAAAAAAAAGCAGAAAAAGGGTGTTCATGAGACATTCTCTCAAATGGGTGGTAAACTCCTCACAAACACAAAACCAAAAAAGAGAAACCCAGAAACGAAAAATTACCCAGAAGGAACGAACTACTCCACACAGTAAATGAAAGTAACAATGCAAAAGACTTAAAAGTTTCAATACTCAGATTTCTAGAAATAGAAGAGAATGAAAAAAAACAAAAGAAAGAAAGTACCCGGTATTTATACTTGAGGTATGTTGAAGTTCAATGAAGTTTTTCTCTAAAGCAGCTTACTCACTTATAAAAGTGTCACGAAAACAAATTAACAAGGGAGGTAAGGGAGAGCAACTATGGAAGAGGAGAGAGCACTATCAAAGGAGAAGAAAACACAAAGCAACCAAACGTAATGGTTCCTTCCCAAACCCTCAAGGTTAACATATGAAAAGTAGTCGAAAGGTATATGTGTAAAAACACATAAAGGTGACACGATAAAACAAATGAGTGGGACACGCGTCAGCAGAAGACCAAAAGGTTAATACATTAACCCACACGAAATGAAGGCTGCATTTAATGCTTCTGATAGTTTAAAATCACATCAACCGTCTCTTAAGCGATGAAATGCCGGATTACCAAAACCCACTCTAGTGTATATCCTACGAATACGTGGCAGTATCTCACCACAAGTAAAATATCTCGCATAAAGAATACATCTCGCTTCTCATGCCTACAACATAAGTAGCAAGATGTGGGACATCTGATTTGAACCTACTATATATGAGATAAAACCTCAATCTCATAAAGGCCCAAACGACCCAGAAACCCCTGTGACTTGATCACAAAGGCAACCCATCTCGCGTAGAAAGCATGGGATCTCGCTTACTTGATTAGCAAGCCAACATGACTTAATCTGAAAAGAATCATCATCGCCGAGATCACCAACTCAGGCAAGCTGACCACCATGTGAACCCAATGATTGAATGGCATCTCCTGCTTGCCACTACATCTAACAAATCTACTCTGAACATAGGTTTTCCCACCAAGGAATAACCTGAGAGAAGTCACCTCTCTCCACTAATGAAAGTGAAAATCTTCCTACGTAAGGCGGTATGAAATAAGACACTCAAACACTATAAATAAGAGGTATTTAGCCCAAGTATAATATTTCTATTTGAATACTTGAACCTCCTTGAATAGTGAACTGACTTGATCATCGTAGTGCCGTTGCAGGTACCCCTAGTCGCTCGCAAACTGCCTAGATACACAAAGTGCTGATCAACCGTCTCGCCAAGCCACTCATCATCTCGGCAAACTTCCTTGTCATCTCTCCTTCTCTTTGTCAATATCCTTTATTTTAAGTGTGTGTAATCAGGCTTAACCCAATATTTATTGGATCGATTAGTGCCAAAGGCTCTAAATAACATAAGAGGTTCCATTTTGATCCCATTTTGTTTGACATTTATGCACTGATTTGGACGTTAAGAATTTCTTACTTAATAATACCTATTATAGTTTTACCTTAGTAATGATGGTTTTACATTATTTTTTGCTCTAGGAAAATACAAATCATTGATTTAGAGAGAGAGAGAGAGAGAAAGAGACAGAGAGAGGCGAGGAAATGGGTGATCAAAATGGTATTATGTAAATCATGTGACAGGGAATGACGTAAAAGTAACGTAACTCTAAAGTCAAAAACTCTCATAGCTTCATCGTTTTCGCACGTGTTTGCAGGCCATTTGATATGACGAGAGAAGGAAGACGATAATATGAAGAAACCACAACTTCACAACTTGCGATCAAACCAACCAAAATTGTCTGTCTATATATTTGTTCGATTTTATAAGAGTTATTTTGTAAGAAAAGTGATTGTGTAATGTTATAGAGATTTGTTTTTCGTGTTTAATTTTTTTTTTTTGCTTTAGAAAGTGTGGGCCCCACAAAATATTATTGTGTGTGTAGAAAATTTGTTTGTGTCATGTTAAAGGACAAACTAAAACCCCATATTTGTTATTAGAGAAAATATTTTTTTTTATCCTCAGCAAATTTCACGATATCCACTTTAGTGTCTAGCAAATAAAAAAGTTATTCGTGGTCCTTATGAAATTCAAAATGGATCCATTTAGTTGAAATCGTAGTCCTTCACAAATTTAAGAAAAACCCACATTAGTCCCTCAAAAGGACTAAAATGGGTTCACTTTAAATTTTTTATGGACCACGAATAATTTTTTTATTTGCTAGGGACTAAAGCTAGCATCATAAAATTTGCAGAGGACCGAAAATAGTATTTATTTTGTTATTATTTAAAGTCCCTACATCTTTTTCTTTTCTTGCACGTCATTCTTTCGAAGAAGTCTATGTAAATTGACTATATAGCTTCTTCTCCTAGACCAAAAGTGGTAAAATATAAATAAGGTCATTAGTTATTACCAACTCCCATCATCTAGAGGCACCAACATGATCATTTGGTAATACTCCTTGGATCCAGGTACATGTAAAAGAAACTAATTAATATCTTATGTACAAGGCTTTTTAGATTTAGGTAAAATTTTAAAATATATTCAAAATCAAAAAAGTAATATAAATAATTAAGTTAAAAGAGAATTCTGAAAATTCTCTTTCTTCATCATAGGATTACCGTTTCAGAATCAACTTGGCAGGTTTTGACTTTGGAATCAGAAGTTGCAATCAGTAGAACTGCTTAAGCAATATTTCAACCTTGCAAATTGTTCTTCCCCACTCCCACTACACCCACCTAAAAGTGTTTCTGACTCTGCTACTTTTCTTCTCTTCAATCCTGTGTCTCTTGAGTGTACAACTTTGTTTCTGGGTGTCAGTGCACTTTTCTGAACTTTTAATATTGTCACAACCACCCCCAACATGTTTGATTTAGAACAATTAATATGCCTGTCCAGAACCAACCTCATGTTTCGTATTTTATAATTACTATATGAGTCTCTCTCTTTTTTTTTTCCCTCTTATTTCTTTATATGCAGATCATTTAAACAAGCAACATGAATGTAGCTAAATTGCATAGTTCTTCAATTGTTACAATTTAATTGGCACTATGTCTTTCATGAGAATCATTTTCCTTGCTTTTCATATACTTGCCCATCTTTCTGAAATTTCCTTAGCAGTTGACTCCATTTCTCAGTCCCTTTCCCTAAGTGATGATGGCAAAACCTTAGTTTCCAAAGGTGGAACCTTTGAACTAGGATTCTTCACCCCAGGAAATTCCCAGAAACGTTACCTGGGGATTTGGTACAAGAAAATCCCAATTCAAACAGTGGTTTGGGTTGCAAACCGGGTCAACCCAATCAATGATTCATCTGGAATCTTAAGATTAAACATCAGTGGGAACCTTGTCCTCACCCAGAATGACACTGTTGTTTGGTCTACTACAACAACATCTCTGAGAAAACCAGTGAGTCCTGTAGCCATGCTCTTAGATTCTGGCAATCTTGTGGTAAGAGATGAGAAAGAAGCAAAGACTGAAGCATACTTGTGGCAGAGCTTTGATTATCCAACTGATACTTTCTTACCAGATATGAAGTTTGGTTGGGATTTGAGAACTGGTCTTAATAGGAATATAACAGCTTGGAAGAGTCCTGATGATCCATCTCCTGGAGATTTCTCTTTTGGTATGGTGCTAAATAACTATCCTGATGCATATATGATGAAGGGTAACAAAAAGTTCTACCGAAGTGGACCATGGAATGGCCTACATTCAAGTGGTTCACCACAGGTAAGGGACAACCCCATTTATGACTACAAGTTTGTTTTCAATAAGGATGAACTTTACTACACATATACCCTCAAGAACTCATCTATGATCTCAAGATTAGTATTGAATGGAACAAACTATGTTCGTAGACGGTATGTGTGGATTGAATTAACACAAAGATGGGAGGTTTACACATCAGTGCCATTGGACTTATGTGACACTTATGCCCTTTGTGGAGCTTATGCAAATTGTGTTATTTCTGATTCACCAGTGTGCCAATGTCTGGAAGGGTTCAAGCCTACGTCACCTCAAGCATGGTACTCAATGGACTGGTCTCAAGGATGTGTCCGCAATAAGCCATTAAGTTGCAAGGACAAGCGTAAAGATGGATTTATCAAATTGAGTGGCCTTAAAGCGCCTGATACTACACATACTTGGCTGGATCAAACAATTGGTTTAGAGGAATGCAGAACCAAGTGTTTGGATAACTGTTCTTGTATGGCATATGCAAATTCAGATGTCAGTGGACAAGGGAGTGGCTGTGCCATGTGGTTTGGCAATCTAATTGACATGAGACAGTTTGCATCTGGAGGACAGGACCTATATCTTCGAATGGATGCTTCAGAATTAGGTAGGTACTTAGCTTTGCCATTTATTAGTCCTTCAAACAAACAAAATTTGTTAGAATCCTTTTTTTATCTTTGAATATGTAAGTTCCCTTTATAAATTTGTGATTTAACCATAGTTTGTTTGATCAAATTTAATTAGAACATGTCAGTCATGGCCACAAGAAGGAGGGAGTCCTAGTTGCTGTGACAGTTTCTCTGGCCGTGGCAGCAGTTTCTGGTATACTCATACTTGGTTGGTGTTATAGACAAAAGTCACGCTCCAATGTAAAAGGTGACATTCACATTTCAGTTCCTCTTCTCAAAAGAAAAATAAAAATAAAAATGTCTAGATTGCTTTATTAATGTTTATAGCATTGTATTAGATGTACCCATATAGTCATATAACATTGCAGTAATATACATATGCTGCCATGCTTATCATATTAATCTGAAACCACCCACTAATAATTTGTCAGAGAAATTAGACTTCAATATCAAAGAAGAACAAAACAGTAGAATGCAAGTGGATGATATGGATCTACCAGTCTTTGACTTGTCAACAATTGCTAAGGCCACTAGCAACTTTACAATCAAGAACAAAATTGGCGAAGGAGGTTTTGGACCTGTATACAGGGTAATTTGCTTATAGATTATTATAACATTAAGAATTGATAAGGAGAAAAACTAAAATGAACATTTCTATCAATTTGAAAGTTTAAATTTTCAGGGAACTCTAGCAGATGGACTGGAAATTGCTGTGAAGAGGCTTTCTACAAGCTCAGGACAAGGATTGACTGAGTTCAAGAATGAAGTAAAATTGATTGCAAAACTTCAACACCGCAATCTTGTAAAGCTTCTTGGATGTTGCCTTGAAGAAGAAGAAAAAATGCTGGTTTATGAATACATGCCTAACAGTAGCCTTGATTCCTTTATTTTTGGTATGGATCCAAGGAATTGTATATTTAGATGGTTAAATGTAGTAAATAATTTGTGTCCCTTAACAGCTTTTCACACTAGAATTATTTTAGACCATATAATCAAATTGGAGGGTTTTTTTTCTGATGGGAATATGGCAGATCAACATAGAAGTGGATTACTTGACTGGTCAAAGCGCTTCCACATTATATGTGGAATTGCCAAGGGCCTTCTCTATCTTCATCAAGATTCCAGACTCAGGATTATTCACAGAGATCTCAAAGCAAGTAATGTTTTACTTGATAGTGAGTTGAATCCAAAAATTTCAGATTTTGGCATGGCTAGAATTTTTGGAACAGATCAGAAAGAAGGAAACACAAGGAGAATAGTGGGGACTTAGTAAGTGAAATAAGTGTTTTTACAATAAAGCAGAATTCATAACATGCTGTTTTCTCCTCGTTAGTGGCTTCATTTCAAAATGTTTTCTGCAGTGGTTACATGGCACCAGAATATGCAACTGATGGGCTATTTTCAGTAAAATCTGATGTTTTCAGCTTTGGAGTTTTGTTGCTAGAGATCATATCTGGGAAGAGAAGTAGAGGATATTATAGTCAGAACCACAACCATAATCTCATTGGCCATGTAAGTTTGAGAGACAAATTGTTAATTCACAGTGTATCAAACAGTTGTTTCTTCTTTAACAAGAAATCTTTAATGTCTTTCAGGCATGGAAACTCTGGAAAGAAGGAAGACCACTAGAACTGTCTGATACAAGCCTAGAAGACTCTTGTTTTCTATCACAAATATTGCATTGTTTTCATGTTAGTCTCTTGTGTGTTCAGCAGCATCCAGAGGATAGGCCTGGAATGTCATGTGTGATCCTAATGTTAGCTAGTGAGTTTGAATTGCCTGAGCCCAAACAGCCAGGATTCTTTGGAAAAGATTCGGGAGAAGCAGATTCCTCCACAAGTAAGCAGCAACTGAGTTCAACAAATGAAATAACCATTACCCTCTTAGAAGCCCGATGATATTCCTTTGCTAAGCACAATCCATGTTGTATATAAATGTAGATTATTGTATTAGAAATTAACTCAAGGTCAAGGACTATATTCTCTCACTCTTTTTCTCCCTTCCTTTACACAGAAAGAGAACATCAAAGCTAGAATATGCAAGAAGCTGCAAATATGATGGTACAAAAAATAAATAAATAACAATACATTTGTCACAAAAGTAACCAAAAAATAACAGAGGGATCAAACACTTGCATGTTGTTCAGCAATAGCTACATATTAACATCAGGTATTCACTAAATATCATTTCTCTGTTTCTTTCCTTTTTTTTCCGTCAAAAGAAATAATTAAAAATTTAGCTATGTTGAGATAACACAAGATGCAATTCTTCAAAATTACCTAGCTCTTAAACTATGTCAGAAAACTCCAATCAAGTTCACTGATCCTTTAGAAGAAATTCTTATATTTTGATACCCCTCCCTCCTTGAAATGAAGCTATCCTGCGAAATGTGTCTTTGAGTATTAGGGTCTATTTGATTGTATTCTAATTTTTTTGTAGTTCTTAAAACTGATTTATAGAATGGTTATGGAAATATGTGTTTTCTGTGTTTTTTTTTTTTTTTTTGAAAGTGGAAAGTCAAAACATAAAACAAAAATAACCTAGACATATTTTCTAAATTTGATTTTAAAAACAAAAAAAAGTTACAATTTTTTTATAAAAAAAATTACAAAACAAGCCTTATCAAACAGGTATTTTTATTTTTTTAATTCTGAAAATCAAAAAATTATTTTTAAAAAAAGTATTCAAATAGGGCCTTAGCTTCTAGATACGCTCTCTAATGAAATTGCATAGTGTGAGGCCAAGTCCATTTTAGTGAATTTGGTTTTGTTCAGCATTCTAGCTAATTTTACCACTGTAGGGATGATAATATACGGAAAAACAATGACATCAAGCTTTTATTGGCCTGGTTCTATATCTGACTAAAACTATGTCTTGAAATAGAGCAATAGAATCAGCAACACTCGCTGGAAAAATTATCTGTCCTCGTAAGATGAGATATGCATGAGAAGTTATAATAACTACCCAAAGTCTCCAATTTACCGTTACAAAAAATTTCAGGTATTTAACTCCCCAAAAAGGGTTAGGTCTCAGTGTGCTCTTACAATCTCAAATCCCTCAAAAGGTAAAAAAAAATTCCACTCTAAGAACCTTTGAGACAATTTTTAGAGGTGAAGGATCAGCTAACATAAATGACACTCATTATTAGCAATTGATTTGAGTTTCACTTCACGTTATATGTTAGTTGCTATTAGTAATGGAATAAGACTTTTAAACTTAAAATAGCGTAAGTTGACTCTCCTCATTATTTAAAATGAAAAAGAAATGAAAAGTGAGAAATAAAAATATAAAACATCAAGGGAGAAATAAACACGAGTTAATTATTTTAAAGGTTTAATATTTCTGATTTTACTTATAGAAAAGTTTTTTTCTGCCACACTCACATAATAGTGAGTAAATTCCATTATAGTTTTACTAATTTTTTGTTAAAAAAAAATTTATGCGGTAAAAGCAGAAATATCTTTATCTTATTTTAATAACTTAAATTTCCCTCAAAAGTGAGGTTAGGCCATTTGGGATTGATTAGTGTGTGTCCGGGTAATACCTGGGGACAAAACGAATTTTCCTTAAAAGATGTTTTGTCTAATTGAGATTTGAGGGACACCTCATAGTCTGCAAAGAGCAATTTATAAAAGCATTAGGTAAACGGGCGTAGACAAGTAGGGCTAGGCCCTCACTTTTTACCCAAACAAAAAAAAAATTATTTTTAAGTTAAGGTATATAAAAAAAAAAATACTTAAAAAATATACAAATTTTGATGGTTTTAAAAAGGAGGTAGGTAGGTAGGTAAGGGTGCTAAACGAACTAGGAGTCTTTCAGGGATCTTAGGCTCGGCTCGAGAAGGTTTGGACTTACATGTCTAAAATTAGTTATTGGAACCAGCTTGAATTTGTATAAAAGCTCGTTTAATAAAAAAGCTTTCAGCTCTAATTCAAAAGTTCGGCCTTAGAGTCTCTTAGGTTGGCCTAGTATACTAACTTTTATTTTTATTTTATATTTTTTATACTATTCATAATAAATCTCTCTCTCTTCTCAACCCATTTCACCTCATTTTTCTGGTTAAACAAAGTTTTTGAATTTTTTTGTTCTATATTATGTTTTTTAGATATAGATTGAATTTATGAATCTTTGTGAAGTTATTAGTGTTGTTGATCATATATTTTGTTTGAATAAATTTTTGTGTCTTTTTTTTTTTAAACAGGCTCACAGGCTTTTATTTTTTATAAAGAAGACAGGCCACAGGCTGATAATTATATTCATAATAGGTAACAAGTTAGGTCAGGCTGACACATCTTATATTCTAAGACAAACTCATTCTTTGGCAAGTCTGCTGACGTGTCACTTCCTCCTTCAATTTCAGCTTTGCGTTCACACTACAAAAATTTGAAAACTTTCCTTCTTTGGTAAATCAGTGAAAAAAAATTATAAAATAAAATCTAATTTTGAATGAAAGTCGATGGACAAGATTTCATAACTCAAATCAATGGTACAAATTTGTTATAAATTGTAGTGGCAGACAGCTCATTTAAATTTGAATTTACGAGTTGAAAATTTAAATTTGATTTTTGAAATCTGACAACTCATTTAATGTTGAGCTACTTTCTCCATTGGAATTGCTAAACATTTAAAAAAAAATACATCTGCTTCTCATTGTTCTATGCGATTGCTTAGGGGCGATTTTGTTGCTCCTCTTCATTTTTTCCTTTTTTTGCCTCTGACACATATCAGTGAAAACATACAGCCTCCAAGAATCAGCTTCTTCGTTCTCTCTTTGATCGTCTTACCAATATGTTTTTAAAATATAATTTTCTGAAGGATGTCAGTCCTGCCAAGCAGGGGCGGACCGAGGGGGGTGCTAGGGTAGGCAGCCGCCCCCCTCAAAATTTGAAGAAATTTTTTAACACAAGTATAATGCAAAAAATCTTCATTTTTTTCTCTTCATTAATGTGGAGTAGTTTTCTCCCACTGCAGAGAGTTGATAGAGTTTCTTTATATTTTTAGATTTATTTAAGATTACATCACAGTGTTGAGAGTACCAGTGACCACCAATAGAGCTACATGGTTTCTCTTAGTTCAAATTCTTTTAGCTACTTGGCTCTTGTTTGTTGGCACAAACCTGGTGGTAACAATTAGCATATGGAATTAGCCTTAGATTATGGGGAAAGATTTGTTTACAATTTTTTTTACAAATTACACTAAGTATGACCAGTCATACACTCTTGATTAAAGTATGACGATCAGACACAGTATAGTTTGTAAAAGTTTCTAAATGAAAAGTTTGTAAATATAACATTTCCCTTATTTAAACCTCGACTTGAAACTAACAGTTTCAACTTTTATTATGCTTAGATGTTAGCACAAATCTTCCCATCCATGAATAAAAATAAGAAGTCCGAGAGCCTTATGAAAGAATGAACCTTATTCTTTCGATCCCTCTCCTTTTCTTGTGATTCGTGACAAAGAGAGAAGTGAGGGGCAGCAGAGTTTTGGTGATTGTGTTTCTTGACAATCTGTCTCTTCTGATTTATCTTTGGCTTTTTTTTCTTGTTGGGCTAATAGTGAGTACATAGAAAAAGAGGTTAAGAAATGAGAGGGTTCTGCTTTGAATTATCTATTTAGATTATAGTACATATTTTTTGTGAAATCTAAACCTTTGCTCTCTTCTCTTTTTCTTTGCATAAAAAATGTTTATTTTAGGGGTTGAAAAGGTGTAATTTTTTTCAAATTGATAGTAGATTTTGCCGTGACAGCTTCCACCTCTCTCTCCGTCTCCTTCTTTCTCTCTATAACAAGTTAAAAAAGGTATTTATAAGTTATGTTCTCTAGATTGGTATTTCGGCCTCCCACATATTGTGATTGAAGAGAGGAACAAATGTTTAATTTTAGCCCCCCACAGGAAAAATTCTTGGGTTCGCCACTGCTGCCAAGGAGGACTGGAGGATTAAGGTGAAGGTGGTTCGGGCTTGGAAAGTTCCTAACTTTCAACGTAGAGATTTTGACGACAATGTTGAAATGGTTTTATTGGATGAACAGGTAGTTGTCTGCGTTTTTTAAATCATGGTTCTTTGCGTTTTTTAAGTCTTCCATCTTTTGTGAGTTCGCTGCGTTCTTTTGTAGGGTGGTAGGATAATAGGGAATGAACCCTAATGGCAGAAGAAGAACAGAGGAAATTGAAAAGAGAATTCCAGAATTTTTAACAACCCCTGAAACGTCTGTTTACATGTATCTTATACCTTGCCATTCACTTTGGCATGACACGTATTGCTTTGTATCTATGGGCCCTTACCGGTAAGGCTATTAACAGAATACTAATTCCTGAACAATACAGAAACAACTAACTCAGTAAAACACACGTAACCTACATCATAAGCTGCATCCCACACGTGTCCTTCATTACAAGTTTTAAGCTACATAGTCACTTAAACGAGTGGACATCTTCTTCTCTCTCACTGACCTTCTTACCGTAACATTCCCCTCTCCTTGACAAAGAACCTTGTCCTCAAGGTTCAGGTGTGGATAGCAACGACTGAGCTCATCAATAGGCTCCCAAGATGCATCCTCTGGCACAGCTTCGGACCATTGCACCAAGGCTTCACGATGCTGAGAAGTGCCATCAGTGACCACACGTGATCCAAGTACTGTCAAAGGCTCCTGCACGGGTTGATTATCAATGGCAGCTGCTGGAAGAGAGGCTCCCACCCATGAACTAGAACCCACATAAGGTTTGAGTAAGGAAATATGGAATACAGGGTGAATTTTGCACCCTGAAGGAAGTTGTAGCTGATAAGCTACAGGTCCTAGCACCCTTGAAACTGGAAATGGCCCAAAAAACCGTCGTGCCAACTTGTGATTCGATCTCCTAGCCACTGAAACCTGACGGTAAGGTTGTAGTTTAACCCAAACTTGATCACCCACTGCTAAGGACCGCTCCTTATGATGCTTGTCATACTGAACCTTCATCCTGTTGCGAGCACGTTCCAGCTGCAACTTTAATGCAGCCAACACCTCATTGCGTTGTTGCAGCAAGAAGTCAATAGCCTCAATTTTAACCAACCCACGAGGGTAAAAAGGAATCATCAAAGGAGGCTTTCCGAACACAGCCTGGTAAGGAGTCATACCAATTGCTGAATGTGTGGCAGAGTTGTAATGAAATTGAGCCCAGCAAAGAAAAGAAGCCCACAAATGGGGCCTATCATGGCAGAAGGAACGCAGATACTGTTCCAAATATCTATTTGTTACCTCTGTTTGTCCATCGGACTGAGGATGATAAGATGAAGTAGTGCGAAGTGTAGTGCCACTAAGGGAGAAAAGATGCTTCCAGAAATGACTCAAAAATATAGTATCACGGTCAGATAAAATTGATCTAGGAAAGCCATGGTTACGAACAATTAGATCACAAAATAAAGCTGCAACAGTAGCTGCTGTGTATGAAGAAGAGAGTGAGCCAAAATAAGCAAACTTGGACAACCTGTCAACTACGACCATAATTGTGGTGAATCCTTTTGAAGATGGCAACCCAGAGACAAAATCCATGGACAGCTCCTCAAACACTCCTTCAGGAACAGGAAACGGTTGGAGCAAACCCGAAGCTTTAGAAGTTTCTGGTTTAACTTGTTGACAAATAGGACACTCCCGAACAGCTTGCTTCACATCTTGCCTCATTGAAGGCCAATAAAATGTAGAGGTTAGACGAAGGAATGTTCTTAAAGTACCAGCATGACCCCCAACAAAGGAGCTATGAGCTTCCTTAATTAATGCTGGAATCAAAGGAGAATTAGAACACAAGAAATACCTGTTCTTGTGGAATAAAATTCCCCCACGAACCGATATGCTAGAATCAGTCATTGACCCATCACCAACTTGTTGATGCAACTGCAGCAATGTAGCATCTTCAAGATTTTGTTGCCTAACAGCATTCAATATATCAAAGGAAGGTTGAGACAGCAAGGCATTTACTGATCCATTCTCATAAACCCGAGACAAGGCATCAGCCACCCGATTTGAACAACCAGTCTTGTATTCGATGGTGAAGGTATAACCCATTAACTTGCTCAAATATTTTTGCTGCTCAGGTGTCTGGATTGTTTGATTCAGAATTTCCTTGATGCTTTGATGATCAGTTATGATTGTAAATTCAGAACCAAGGAGGTATTGTCTCCAGCGTTTGATGGCAGCCACAATAGCATATAGCTCACGCACATATGTAGAAGCATTAGACATGCGAGGACCCAGTCTTTTGCTGAAGAAAGAGAGAGGCTTATCATGTTGTAAGAGAACCGCTCTGATGCCAGAATTAGAAGCATCGGTTTCTACCACAAAAGGAGCTGCAAAATCTGGGAGAGCTAGGACAGGACAAGAAGTCATCACCTCCTTGAGCTTCCTGAAAGCATCTGCTGCAGTAATGGACCAACAAAAATTTCCAGCACCCTTTCCAGCACCTTTTAACAAATCAGTGAGAGGGAGGGCTATTGAAGCATAACCTTTCACAAATCGTCGATAGTATCCCGTCAAGCCAAGAAATCCTCTAAGCTGTTTGAGAGACTTAGGTTCCGGCCATTGCATCATGGCTTCAATCTTCTTAGGATCAGCAAAAACTCCTTGGTGGGAAACTACATGTCCCAAATATTCAATTTGATCCACTCCAAAGGCACACTTGCTGACTTTGACAAAAAACAGGTGTTGTTGTAGACAGTGTAAAGCCAAATGGAGGTGTTCGACATGTTCCACAATGGACCTGCTAAAAATCAAAATATCATCAAAAAATACAATTATGAATTTGCGAAGGTAAGGCTTGAATATGTGATTCATCATCGCTTGGAAGGTCGCGGGTGCATTAGTTAGGCCAAACGGCATAACTAAGAACTCATAGTGCCCCTCGTGAGTTCTAAAGGCAGTCTTCGAAATATCAACGGGACTCATCCGGATTTGGTGGTACCCTGCTCGCAAATCCAACTTAGAAAATATTGTAGCACCTCCCAATTCATCCAATAATTCATCAATGGTAGGAATCGGGAATCGATCCTTTATAGTAACAGCATTCAACGCCCTGTAATCAATACATAACCGCCAAGTGTTGTCCTGCTTTTTCACCAACAAAACTGGAGACGAAAAGGGACTATGGGAGTTCTGAATAAATCCTGACTTCAACAATTCCCCCACCTGTTTCTCAATTTCCGTCTTTTGACAGTGAGCATACCTATAAGGCCTGACATTAATTGGGCTGCTTCCTTCCAATAAATGAATGGAATGATCCATGCCACGAAAAGGGGGAAGCTTGGCAGGAACTGCAAACACGTCCTGAAAAGACACCACCACCTTCCATATCCTCGGTTCCAGCTTATCCTTAAGGGACAATAGTTCTGAGTTGACAACAGCTCCATGAGCTTCACCCGAAATCAACTCCATAGCACAACAAGTAGCGCACTCCAAGCTACCTTCATCTGAGGCAGAATTTATCACATCCAAAGGATGCACCCCTTGAAGGACAATAGTTGATCCCTTCCACAAAAATTCCATTGTTAACCGTCGATAATCATGAGTCACCCTTCCCAACAATTCAAGCCAAGGCATTCCAAGGATAGCATGAAAAGTAACCAGCTCAATAATCCAAAAATCCACAAGAAATAGTACATCTTGCAACTTAATAGGGACTTGCAAACACTTACGGTCAGAAAACAGAATCTCCCCATTACCAAGAAAAACACGAAGCTTCTGAGAACGTACGGTGGGCAATTTAAGCTGATCAACTAGGTGACTTTGAAGAAAATTGTGTGTGCTCCCAGAATCCACCAAAACTGATATGGCAGAGCCTTCTAATGAAGTAAGGAAGGTCAAAGAATGTTGATGTTCTTTGACACACAAAGCATGTAACGAAGCATCATTGGTTTCATTAAAACCGGAATCTGCCTGCCAAAGAATTTGTTCCTCTTCAGGATCACCCTCATCTGTTATCTCCTCCCCAAAGAACAGCATCATTTTGGACTTGCATCGATGCTTACTGGTCCACTTTTCATCACATGTATAACAAAGGCCTAATTCCCTCTTCCGCTGTAACTCCTCATTGAGCACACGTTTGTAATTCGAAGGAGGAGGCAGTGCCAGGGGTCGAGTCTGAGTTGAACCAGCATTGGTTTGAGACGAAGGAGTATGCTCAACAGAAACTGAAGTTCGTGGAAATAATTTATTGGAGCCCGCAGCAAATGAAACTCTCAATTCTCCATGATGATCATCATATGCCATGGCCAATTGGATCGCCTGATGCAAAGTTAATGGTGCTCTCAATTGCACAGCACTGCGCAATTCAGCTTGCAATCCCGACACAAAGAAATGCATAAGTAAATCATCATCCAGTTCAGGAACTTGATTCACCAAGGATTCGAAGCGTTGAATATAATCACTCAAAGAAGAAGTTTGCGTCAGTTTAGATAAAGCACCTTTCAAACTAACAAAAGTTGAAGTACCAAACCTTTGGCGCAACGCGACAGTGAAAACCTTCCAAGAATTGAGCGTGCCACTATTAAACATCCACTGAAACCAAGCGGCAGCCATACCGTCCATACGAATTCCGGCGAGAGGAACCTTAGATTCTTCCGGAATGTGTTGGAGATGGAAGAATAGTTCAGCCTTGAAGATCCACACATTCAGTGCCGAACCGTTGAAGAGCGGAATCTCCATGCGCACACCTTTGAGCAAGGAACGTTGATCCCCGAGCTCGTTCTGCTTCAGTGTGGAAAGCGAAGAAGAAAACTGTGGAGTCACCGGAGAATCCTTCACATGCACATATCTGATCACAAAATTGTCCTGGAATTGCTGCATTTGAGCAACCAGCACCGAAATTTGATTCTTCGTATCTGAAGCTTGAAGACGAAGCTCCTCGAGAGTGGAATCTACTCGTTGCTGAAACGAGTTGAGTTCCTCCGATAATTCCTGCACCTTCATGATGGTGATGCAAAGAAAAAATCAGGGAAGAATGAAAGCACCAATAATAGGGAATGAACCCTAATGGCAGAAGAAGAACAGAGGAAATTGAAAAGAGAATTCCAGAATTTTTAACAACCCCTGAAACGTCTGTTTACATGTATCTTATACCTTGCCATTCACTTTGGCATGACACGTATTGCTTTGTATCTATGGGCCCTTACCCGTAAGGCTATTAACAGAATACTAATTACTGAACAATACAGAAACAACTAACTCAGTAAAACACACGTAACCTACATTATAAGCTGCATCCCACACGTGTCCTTCATCACAAGTTTTAAGCTACATAGTCACTTAAATGAGTGGACATCTTCTTCTCTCTCACTGACCTTCTTACCGTAACATAGGATCCACGCCACTGTCAAAGGTTCTTTGCTGGTGCGGAAGAAAATCCACGAAGAAGACTGCTATTTTATAAAAAAAAATTGGAGTTGGATTCAATAGCGATGTGTTCAGGCCAACCAAGCATTAGGGCTGTGCTTGGGTCAGGTCGGGTCAGGTTTTTGTCCGACTCGACCCAACTTGGTTTTTATAGGTTAGGTATTTTGACCCGACCCGCTTTAATTTGATCCAAGTCAGGTCTGACTTGGTTTGGACTTTGTTGAACTAGTTCAGAACCGGGTCAGATCTGACCTGACTTGGTTTTTGAAGTGGGTCTGACTTGGGTTCTGAAATGGGTCAAATCTGACCTGACCCGTTTTTGACTTGGTTTCCTCACAAAATTTCGTCGAAATTTCTACGTTGCAAATGAAGAAAATTTTGTCACAGTTATTTTTTCGTCGAAATACTTTTGTCGAAAAGGGACGAAATTTTTCTCTAATGAAAATTTTTATAAAAATAAATTTTCTATCGAAATTTAGTTTTGACGAAAATGATTTCTTCCATCAAATGTTTTAATCGAAAAAAGAATTCTGTCAAAAATTTTGACAGAATATTTTTCGTTCAAAATTTCGATGGGAATGTGTTCTGACGAAAATTTTGACGGAAATTGTTTCGAGGGAAATGTTTCATCCGAAACTTTTGACGAAATTTAGATTCTCTAAAGAATTTTGCCAGAATATTTTTTTCGTCAAAATTTTTTATCGAAATATTTTTTCTCAAAAATGTTTACGAATTATTTTTACAGAAATGTGTTCCTTTGAAAATTTTGATGGAAATATTTTTTATCAAAAAACTTAACGAAAATATTTAATTGAAAATTTTCGATGGAAATGTGTTTCGCTAAAAATTTCGACGAAATTTTTTTTTTGTCAAAAAGTTTAACGAAATTTTTTCCGTCGAAAACTTTCGCCGAAATTTGAAATCTGTAAAGAATTTTGAGGAAATATTTTTCCGTCAAATTTTTTTGAGGGAAATGTGTTTCGTTGAAATTTTCGATGGAAATTGTTTTGAGTGAAATGTTTCATTCGAAACTTTCGACGAAATTAAGATTCTCTAAAGAATTTTGACAGAATATTTTTTCGTCAAAATTTTTTATCGAAATATTTTTTGTCAAAAATTTTTACAATATTTTTTTACAGAAATGTGTTCCGTTGAAAATTTTGATGAAAATATTTTTTATCAAAAAACTTGATGAAAATATTTAGTCGAAAATTTTTTATAGAAATGTGTTTCGCTAAAATTTTCGACAAAATTTTTTTTTTGTCAAAACATTTAACGAAAATATTTTCGTCGAAAACTTTTGCTGAAATTTTAAATCTGTAAAGAATTTTGATGACATTTTTTTCGTCCATAAATTTCGATGGAAATGTGTTTCGTCGAAATTTTTGATGAATATATTTTTTTGTGAAATTTTTTGACGAAATTTAGACTCCGTAAAAAAATTTGACAAAAAAAATATTCCGTCAAATTTTTTTACAGAAATATTTTTTAGTCACAAATTTTGAGGAAAATATTTTTCGTCAAAAATTTTTGCGAAATTTTTTTATGGAAATATTTTCTTTAAAAACTTTTGTCGTAATTGTTTTACGTTAAAACTTTTATTTTAATGTAATTGTGATTTTTTTTTCTTTTTTTTTACATAATGGGTATCGGTCAAGTTTTGGGTCAATATTAAAACAAGTCAGGTCTAAAACTGACCCAAATAAAAGTGGATCAGTATTTAAACCAGTTCAAAAAATATAGGTATTTATGGGTCAGGTCAAGGTCGGATCAAGGGCAGGTCAAGTGAACCAATTTTTTTGCACACCCCTAAGCATCAGTATCGTTTGTCTTTCAATTTGAGAACTGATCTTAAATCAATTGTTGATTCTAATATTTCTCCGAGTGAATTTGATTTTGTTGATTATGACATCATTGAGAAAGAAACATCTGACTCTCCTTATTTAGTGGGTAATATAATTTTCCTAACCGTTTTTCATTTTTTAATTTTTGCATTTTTTTTTACAAACTCTTTGCTGCCCTCTTTTTTTTGTAGACGTCATTGGTTTAATCTCAGGAATTTGTGAAGTTTGTGAACGTGTGGTGTCTGGTAGGAAGACGAAAATGGTTGTGTTGGAGCTTGGCAACCTAAGGTATTTAAAATTGTAGATTTAAAAAAATTAATTTTGTCGAGCTCTGTTAGCTTATATTTTTCGTGTATTACTGTTGTTCTTGCTGCAACTCATATGAAGGGGTCACAAGCTGGAGTGCACTTTGTGGGAGCATTATGTGGATGAGGTCCAATCTTTTATGGCAAACAACGACACTCCTCATAACGTCGTGATAGTCCAGCTAGGCAGGATAAAATGTTTTAGGGGTATGATTTTAACAATCTTTTTTGACAAAACGTTATGCTTCTGTGTTCTGTTTAATTCACATTTTTTTTGGCTTTTCGGTTTTTATTTGATATGCTCAACTCGATAGGTAAGGTTGGGTTAACAAATACAAAATATACAACGAGGATTGTCATGGATTCGAAGATGCCAGAGATCGTTGAGTTTAAAAAATGATGTGTTTGTTATTCTTGAACTCATTTGACAATTTATTCGGTTAATCATTTATGGTGTTATGAATTTTCTCTTTATATTCTTTCGGCTGATGGTGTGGAAAGTAGTCTGAGGATGACTCAGTTGTCTACTCAGTCCACCTATTCTTACGAAAAAGATTTTCTGAAGGATACAGAAAAGAAGTCTATCAGTGATGTGAAGCTTTGTGGCGAGGTAAATATTGAATTTTTGTTTTTTCGCTTTTCTTGAATAATATAAAGTCTGTATGAATGATGTGAATCATTGTTGTCAAAAACTAGTGTAAAAACTTACGTTTTTACGTTTTTACTAGAATGGTACGTGATAAAACGCAAGTGAAAACGGTCCTTACTAAAAATTGGTAAAAACTCCGCGTAAAAATGATAAAAACTTATGTTTTTACCGTTTTGACCGTTTTTACTTAAAACAAAATATTTAAAAAAAAAAGATTTACGAAAAGATAAATTAAAAAAAAAAACCCCAATTTTTTCGTTTCCTCAAATCATATGCACATTATCTTGATATCTTTTTATTTGGATATATGTCTTTTATAATTATATCTTATAAAGCTGCAATTCTATTATAAGTTATGCTATGAGAATCGTTTTGTGTTTTTGGATCATTGTGTGCATTGAAAAAATGGAATTATATCCTAATGAGCGACGATCCAAAATCTGCAGAGTGTATGAAGCAGTTAGAGCATATTGGTTATCCATTACTTGTTAGTTATCACTGTTTACAATTTTGATACTTAGTTATCAAAAATAATTTTTCTTTTTAGATAGATAAGTGGCTCAACACATATGTGATATTATGTGATATTATTTTTTACATGCATATATATAATTTTGTATCTAGACCTTAAGTATTAGAAAGCAGAAACTTTACGTTTTGTGTCGTTTCTACGTTTTATGTTTTTACCACCCCTTTCCATTTTTAAGTAGAAACTCGAGTTTGACAACATTGATGTGAATTGTTTGCCTACGATTAATATATTTAAGGTTACGACTTGCATCACGTATGGGACTATAAAATCTATTTAGAGAAAATACAACTGGTGGTACAAGTCTTGCAAAAAATGTCCATTTTCTGTTTGAGAGGATTTTGAGAAGTGGTATTGTAAGAACTGCCAAAAACATTGGGAAGATTATTATCCGAGGTAATAAATTGTTCTTGGTTTTTAAATTGTCTTTAATCTGTAAGCTTAATATTTTGTTCCGATATACAATTTTGCAAAACGATAGATTTAGTGTTCAGGTAAGAGTTGTGGATAACACGGATTTCACATCATTTCTTCTGTTTGATTGCGACTGTGTGTCTTTGTTGGGGATGAGTGCTGGTGAATTGCGCGAGCTGCATTTCAAGAGGGTTTGTATTATCATTGCTATGAAATATTGAAAATGTATATTTTGACGTAGAGTGCACTATGTTCGCGCTGTAGTTGTAATTTTTTTTCCATGTTTAATGGATGATCCTTTTTTTTTGTAGGGTGCGGATCTGGATCAATTTCCAGAAGAGTTAAATGTTCTGAATGAGAAGTCGATGTTGTTCAAGCTAAATATCAAGCAAAAGGATTTGAACTCATACAGCGAGCCCAAGTATCAAAGGATGCTTAGGTCTCTTATGTCTGAAGTCGATCCAAATGTATGCTGCTTCTCTATTTCTGTTGGGCATCCATTTCTCTTATTCATTTTGTTCACTGGTGTTGGTTATTGTATTTCAAAGGATGAAGCAAATTTCGAGGATGCACGCGAAAATGAAATTATTTCATCAGAACCAGAAAAGGCTGCGGTAACCCATTATTTGAATTTATATTCATGTTATGCAAAAGTCGATACTTGATGTGCCTTTTTTTTACGAAATAATGAATAGGATGTTGAGAGTCAGACCTGTGATAGTGCTGACGTTGGTGATATCTCTTTGACAATGTTGACACCAGTGATCCATTATCATCATTCCATTGCTGGAGAATTCAATTTTCCAGCTGTTCGGACAGCCAAAAAATAAAGCTTGAAAAAAAGTACGTATTTTCAAATTTATATTTATAATTCAATCGTGTGGCATGTATATTCTTTTTCTTTTCGTAATATAATGTGCAAACTATGTCATTTGCTTTTATATTTTTTAAAGTGCTGATCATCGAATTTTTTCTTCCTTTTTTTAGATAGATTTGACGCAGAAGCATATGAGAATACCCCGTAGATTGGGCTACTGTGACTGAAGAGTGGTATTTTGTGTCTTGGAGACAAGATGTTTACAGAAATGTTGAATTCACGTTTTTTTGTTGGAGTTACATCTTGAAATGTTTAAATCTTTTTTTTTAACATGACATTTATTAAATATTCAAAACGTTTTGTGATGTTTTGCTGTGTTTAGTTCAGCCAATGATAACGCTTATGGAATGTATATTGATATATTTGATAAACGCTGTGTTTTTGCAATGGAAACCTAAGTTGTTGATCTATGTCATGTTATGTGATTTGTTGCTGTGTTGAAATAAAAAAGTTTCATTTTTTAACAAATAAACACATCTTCTTCACATCTTGACGTTTATTAAATTTTCAAATCATTATTGTTACATGGAAAAGTTTTAATTCAAATTTTTGTTTCTTATTTTTAAAATTTAGTTTGGATTTTTATTAACCTTTGTTCATGTATTGGAAGATGTGTCTTTTTGATCCACAAAAAATAACATTTATAACTACTAAAAACAGATTAAGATACGATTTCAATATAACAAAAATAAGTAGTTTTAATTCAATTTTTTTTTCTTATTTTAAAATTTAAAGTTTTAATATTTATTAATCTTTGATCATTGGAATTCAAAAAATGTCTTTTTTTATCCAAAAAAAAAATAAATTTTATAACTACTAAAAACATATTAGGATACGATTTCAATCTAACAAAAAAGTAGTTTTAATTCAAATTTTAAGTTTGAATTTTATTAACCTTTGATCATTGGAATTCAAAAAATGTCTTTTTCTATAAAAAAAAACGTTTATAACTACTAAAAACATATTAGTATAGGATTTCAATCTAACAAAATAAGTAGTTTAAATTAACAAAAAAAAAAGTAGTTTTAATTCAAATTTAAAGTTTGAATATTTATTAGCCTTAATTCAAGCAAGGACTGATAAAACAAAAATTTTAATCTGACAATTTGAAGATATTCAAATAACATATCTTAACAACTGATATCATATCTTAACAGGTTATTTCTTTCTGTTTCTTTTTTTTTTCTTTCTACATTGTTTCTTTTTGAATTCAAAATGGAATTTGGAACGACGGTGTATGAGTATCCTCATTTGTCATCAAAACGTTGCACCTAATATGCTCCTTAATCAACGTAGGAATTAATGACCATCTTAGGTTTAATGACCGTTTCAAAATTTGAAGAAAAATGGTTTTAGAAATCGATTAGCATAATTAAACAATTAAAAGCTTAATTTGGGACTATCTCTCATTAAAACGCTGCACGCTGCATCTAATCCACGACGTTCCATATTCCAGACTTCCAGTTAACGTGTTCAGCCAATGAGTTGCAGACGATTTAAATCAGCACGTCATACGAAGATGACCAGCCGAATCATCAAGGTTAATCGTTTGGCTATGTATCGTTCTACGTCATTATATATGATGACATTTCTGTATTTTTATATTCATTTTATCTTCCGTGTAATTTTCATCCAACGTTGTTCATCCTGAGATTGTTCCATGACTGGTTCATCGTCACAAAAGCACATGAAAATGGAGATCACCGGTGTTCAGTCTCTGAAACATCTTCCGTCAGATGTGTTGCTGCTGATCTTTGGAAAGGTGGCATCTCATTCAATTGAGGACATCACTAACGTCAAGTTTGCTTGCACCGAATTTCTTCGACTTGCCGAATCAAATTATGTCTATGAGCGTGTTTTGTTGGATAAGTTTGCGCTGGGACCATTGGAGTGGGTTACAAATGCGAAGCCTTTTCTTCATCGAGTTAGGGTCATGGGCAGTGAAGAAGAACAAGGTGACGTGTACTACGACCCACTGCAAGTAGCCAAAAGAAGACGACAAGTTCAATTTTTGCAGCGTTGTAGGGAGAGTGGCAATCCTGAAGTATTGTATCGTGAGGGCTTGGTCAATTACTTTCTATAAATTACGCATTTCTTAGTAATATATAATTTGATATTTCATATGAAGTCTGTATAAAAATTATAGTTGTTAACGTTTTGTTGCTTTTTTTTATTATATTTTTTAGATAGCAAAAATGCTAGATTAAGGCAGAAAGGTATAATGGTTCAAAAGAAAACTTCTAAGAAATGTGTAACATCACAAGATATACCACGTATGCTTCACTTAACAGGTAATTCATGTTCGAATGAATTGAATCGTTAACTCATTAATGGTTTGTACATAAGCAATCCTCCATAAACTCCGATTAGTTGTGTTCTTATATATTTTGTATAATGTATTTTTTTGATGTAGAAAATCTTTCTCCATTATCTGCGGCCACCATTGGCATGTAAGTTTATTGCTTAGGTTAATTTATTTAGATTTGATTATTAATCATTCTTTTTTTCTGTTTTAAAACTTACAGCCTTACTCAGATCACCAGTGAACGGAATGAGTTTACCTGCAGCAGACAACATCTTCATGATATAACTAATAGTACGTAACTCTCTTTCCCCGGTACAGATTTTTTATTGTTGTTACAAAAAAAATAAAAAACTTATATTATCTATATTGTGTTGGCATCAAATTTATATTATCTATATTGTGTAGAAAAGCTAACTCCGTTGACTCCGTCAACCGTTGGCAGGTAAATGACGTGTGTTTATATTTCCTTCTGTCTACAAGGAGATAACATTGTTGTTTGGTACAGGTAAAGACAAAAAAAAATGGCAATGCAGTGCTTTTTTACTTATCTTCGTTGCTGTTGGTTTGAAGTTTGATTTTTTTAACTGCTACTTCTTTTTCTCATGCAGGAATCGTATTTCATGCACACATGGTATATTGTTAACTGCTATTTTTGAACAAACAGTATTTCATGGTCATCAATATATTGATGTATTGTTATAACACTTTTTATTTGTACTCACATATTCATCTTTTTTTTTCATACTTTCATTTGTAGATTATTACTCATTGATTTCTAAGAGGATGAAGGATCACAAATGTAGGTTCGACATCTTTCTTATTACCTTCATGTCAAGCACATCATTTAAATATTTTTTGTTCACATGTTACGTTATTATGTTTATTATGATTTACTCTATTACAGTTATATTATACAGAAATGCTGTTAAATGTTCTAATCATCTCCGAAAAATACTTACAGAAGCTGAGTCAAACTTTGTTATTTTTTAATAACCACATGACAATGTGAAATGCAGCAATATACTTGCATGTGTTGCGTTAGTTTTTACAAGACAAATAAATCTATTTTTTTTTTCATCCGTGCAACACACGGGTAATACACTAGTTTAAACAAAGACTCAACCTTTTAAGACCAAAGTCTGGCTTGACTCGGCCCGTTAACACCCCTAGATGTTGGATATTCATACTACCATTTTTTTCTATTATCAATTCATTACTACTCTAATTACCGTTGGATCAAACTTTTAAGCAAAAAATAGGCCGAGAGAGAGAGAAAAGTTGCTGAAAAGTTTGATCCAACGGTGATTAGAGTGGTAGTAGAAAAAAGTGATAATATGAATATCCTATCTCTTTAAAAGGGAAGATGGAATAATATATCGTTAGAGTAAATCATTGAAGGATAAAATTTATAAATGCAAGTTTAAAATAAAGGTAAAATTGAAAAATAAATATGAGGAATTCAGAAATTGGCATGCATCTTTAAAAAAAATTCTGTAGAATTGTTATTTTTATTTTTATTTTTACTTCATTGTAAAAAAAACTTTTTAAAAATAAGAGTTTTGTAAAATTATGTTTGACTAAACTTTTACTTTTAAGGAGAACGGAAGATAAAAATAAAACATTCCAAAACATGTACTTAGTTTGTTAAGAAAAATGTTCAAATTTCAACTCATTTAATTAAACAAATTAAATTTAGGGCTCATTTGGTGGACACAGTAAGATAAGAACAAATAAGATAAGAGAAGAGAGTTGGATAAGGATCGGAAATGATATGGACAACATAAGCGCATATCATATCATGTGTTTGGTGTGCATTGAATTAGCAGTCTGATAGGATTATGTTATCCTATCACGTGTTTGAAATGAACCAGAGATATCGTTATGATATGATATAAATGGACTAAAATAACCATTGCAGCAATCAGCATCAAGCCATGCTCCACCATCACCATAGCCTAACTCACCTTCATCTCCCCATCCACCATCCTCATATCTTCCTCCCCTTTCATATTTGCCAACTTCAGCTTATCCACCATTAGTGGCGGACACAGAAATTTTAATAAGAGGGGGCGAAAATAAAAAATACTATATCATAAATAAAAGTACTTGAAATACAATACAAATTTAATATACAAAAAATTGAAAAAAATCTATTACAGAAATTAATATCACTTCACTTACTCTTGTTCTACGTATTTTCATATTATTAAACTCATATATAATTGAATCCGAGATAAAATTCAAAATAATTTCTTTTTTTAATGTATGTAATCAAAGATAGTCTATAATTATACATACATGCAATGATCTTAGGAAGGTGGAAGTTGATTTTGCTTGGCTCTAGATTTTTTTTTTTAATACACAGCCAAAATCGAATTTACACAGCCAAAATCGAAAGGCTAAAGAAGGAGGTTGGTAATGGACAGAACACGGAAAGGAGAGAGAGGATGATATGATGTTCTCAAGAAAAAATATGGGTAAGAGTGTGGGCAGAAACATGAGGAACTGAGGGACCGTTTGGTACGAGGCATTTTTTAGGATTTCTGAAAAACTAGGAGTGGTAATCATATTTACCCATGTTTGGTACAAGTTTTTTAACGTTTTCCCGGAAATCTGATTTTTCCGAGATTTTATTTTGTGTAATTTTTTTTTAAAATACCATCCAGGAGGTGGTATTTTAGAACTTCTATGGCAAAGAAAAATTTAATACAACTAAACATAGCATTAAGAAAATTAACCCAATAATTCCGGGAATATTTTAGTCTACCAAACACCTTTTTGCTAACATTTTCAGAAAACTCATCTTCCTATCATATTCCTGGAAATCGTGATTTTCGGATAAAAAAAAAAATCTCCTCTACCAAATGCCCCCTAAAGGAAAAAAACGTGTACAACACAATAATTTTATCATCATATTTTTTTACATATATTATAAAAAAAATATTCTCAAATTTTAGAGGGAGGCGGGGCCCACCCTAGCCCCCTACTTGGTCTGCCCCTGTCCACCATGTCCATATCCGCGAGAACCAGAAGCCCAAAGGAACAAAAAAAAAATTATTTTCGTTACGGTTTTTTCCTTTTTTTCAAATTTGCTCTCATTGTTCATCGATTAGTATTATTGAACACATTATGTCTGAAATGCTTATAGGCCAATATCTCGTGTACTAATGTTCGATCTACACACTCCTATTATGTGTGTTTCGTTGCAACTTCGCTTCTATCACTCATCTTCTTTCGGTAATGGATTTTCGGGTCTCACCCATTTCTGCCATAAGCTCTATTAGATGGCATCGGTTTCAAGTCATTTCAATGTAATACAGGGTATGTAGTTTATAAAGCGAAACTTAAACGTATTTATTTAATAAAATAAAAAAATAATTAGAAATTTAATAAGTTAAACTTGAATAATTCATAAAAGAGAAAATATTATCTTATGCTGTGGGAAAGTATTTTTCTGTCCTACACATACATCGACTTCCGTGTTGTTGTTTTTTCTTTTTCTTTTTTTCTTTAAATGAATAGGTCTCACTCATAATTATCTCTATGACATAAGAGAGCTTCTCTTATGTCAGATGAGATTAATAAAGCCCTTCATAAAATTCATTCTCGAAAAGGTATCTAACAATTTGGCTGAAAGTCACATTCCGCCAGAGCTTTATATAAAATGTGAGGATAAGATAAATAGTTATCCTGTAAACTATCGAATTTGCTCAACCGATTTCTTCGGGATCAAGACCTTTGAAAAATAGCTACTACATTTTCATATTCACTTCATTACCTAATAATGTGACTTCAAAAAGAATGAATAGACTTGTCCTTCAAATGTTATGATGCATATTTAACGAGAATTTTATTATAAAAAAACTTTATGTTTATTTATTTTTAGCTAAAATTAATTTAGTTTTAAAAAAGTACGTCTGAAATAAAAGTAATATATATAGGAACAAGATCATTTGACACTGATGTTAAAAAAAAAATGATATCAAATTCTTACCGTTAATTTTTGTGAATCTTGAAATTATAATTTATTATGTCACACTTATTAATTAATTATTAATTTTTAAAAAATTAATATTGTTAGATTGACGTAAATCAACAGTTAAGATTTGATATTACGTACCAAATCTTATTATATTGACATGATCAAACTCGGTGTCAAATGTTTATGTCCCATATATATTAAATTTTAAATTGTATTATAGATAATTTATTTCACTTCAAACTCACTTTTAATTAAAAAATTTATAAATTTAATATCATTTAAAATCAAGGATATAAGGATACAGTATCTAACACTAGATTCAAATTTATCCTTATTACATTTATATATTTTTAGAGGTTTATTAATCTCTGTTTATAAGAAATTTTTTCTCTTCAACTACACTCACAAATCAGCAATGGAACCCATCAAAACAAATGGACCCTACATCAATTTTCAGTCTGTAAAAAAAGCATGCTATCTTCTTTGACAAAGAAAAGTAAAATCCATATTTTTATATGATAAGGATCAAGCAATTTAAAAGGTGAACACTTGTCAGCCTTGAACGTCCATGCGTAGTAAGGACGCATTACGTACCAGATCATATCTCCTATGCACTTTACAGTTAATCCTTTTGAATTTCTTGTATAAGTTGAAATCCAAATTAAAACGCCGTGTCCAGACCCACACAACTTATTAAAACAAGCCCAAAATTGACCAGCAAACCCAGAAAATAAAATTAGCTGGCAAGAGAAAATAAAGAAAAAGAGAGAATCTAGAATCATGGACCACAATTTGTGTGAGGGGCAAAAAAAGACCCCCACTAGGATTGCTTTCTTTGACTTGTAGGATTAGGTGTTATCCATCTTTCATGGGTCCAATCCAATCATAAGTTTCCCAACGCCTTTGCTAATTTATCCACACCTTACATACATAAATAAATTACAAACATATTGTTGGAAATATAAATATGGAGAGTGAAATTTCACATCAACTAAAAATGGACTAAGTGTCGATCATTTAAGTGAAAATACTCATTGTCATAGATCCACATAACGTCCATGTACTTCAGAGACCCAATAAAGGATGGACAGTTGAATGACGTGCAGACACAAGATTGGGCCTGGAAGAAAGAGGCTTAGATAATTTAAACTTAAACACTATAAATAGAAGCTAAAGACCACATGTATGGACTAATCTCTCTCTATTATTATTATTAACGCAATTATTGTGCACACACACCATTCCCTTTTTAGCTAAGGCCTCATAATCGTATACAGTAATTTACTACCCCAAAATACTTAATTCATAAGTATTTAGAGAGATCACAAGATCTTATATTGATCTACTAGCCGTTGGCTAGACATCTCTGTCACATAAAGAGAACACTCATAAATTAAATACCTTAAAAGTTTTGGATTAAAATGTGTTATATGAATCCACTTATTAATGGTAGTTCTTGCCTCCCATGAGCCCCTCCTTCATCCTTACCCAACACATTTTTACATTAATACACTCAAAGCAACCTATTATTTACAGTTAATTTTATATACGTTGAACATAGTAGCAAACCATGAAGATTGCACACGAGGAGGTAGGTCTTGTTGAGATATATAATCCCACATTGGTTGTATGAACAACGAATGTGGAGTTTATAAGGCCTTGGGCACTCTCACCCTTTGAGCTAGCTTTTGGGGTGGTGACCTCAAGGTTATTTACATGGTATCATGCCTCGCCGCCCCCCACTTTCTCTTGTGGCATTTCTTAGCACAGGTAGGATGAGCCTGTTGCATTGTTCATTCTTCAAGCCTAATGGGCTCTTGTGTGAAGGGACGTGTTGAGATATATAGTCCCGCATTGATTGTACGAGCAACTAATGTGGATGGAGTTTATAAAGCTTTGAACACTCCCACTCTTTGAGCTAGTTTTTGGGATGGTAACCTCAAGGTTATTTACAGGTCTAGATGAAAGAGATGGGGCGGGGGGAAAAAGAGTACTAAGCTTTATAAATAAGCAACCGTATGGTTATGAAGTTTGAAAGTAATTGGTGCAGACATTGAATCCGTGAAGCAAAAGCCACTTTTTATCTTTGTTCATGTGGCTTGTGTCCCTTTAGCGTAGCTATACTCTTCTTAGGAATCATAAAGCAAGGACAACACCATAATAATAATCCTATTAATAATGGCGCTATGGTATATATCTAAGGAAAGGGAAAGGGATTACCATCTTTTCTTTTATATGGTTATTTCAATGCGAAACTGTGAAGGAAAGGTTGCTTTGCTCCTTTTTACTATAGAAACACGAAAATTACTTGCCCTGCTACCAAATGTTTTTGTTGGACATTAATTTTTATATAATGCAAAAAGCGTAGGCTCATCATCTTACATAGAAACATAAAGTTCATTTTTCAGGTTCATCGACGTAAAACAAATTAATCAATATATCACGTCATTAGGTGAGTTCAGGGGGCCTAACACCAGGTGAAAACATGATGACGCTGGACCAATTTTGGAGACCTTAGCACCAAATAAGGAAGACTTTATAAAGTAACGTGTTAATGTTTCATAATTTATTGACAATATATATAGGGATATTTGTTTCTCCTTTTACAGGAAAAAGAAACAATATTCCTGTCCAAACATAAACTGTAAGACCCATAAGCCAAAAGAATAAAAAAACAAATATTAATCAACAACATTAAAAGCTTGTCTCAGTTGGAAGGGTGTTGTTTTCTCCGGCGACAGGAGAAAGGAAGCCATATATATAAGCCCTGACTTTGTTATTGCATTGAAAGGAAGCCACTGTAAATATAATATTCTGGAGTTAGAGGTAGTTTGTTTCACCTTTTATAAAAAGTAATTTTTATCACTTCCTTATTTTAAAAGTACTTTTTACAAGCGTTAAAACTATTTATATTTTTATAAAAATATTTAGTTTCTAAAAAATATATTTGACTTTTGACTTCTGCTTTTCTTAGAAGTTAAAATTTTTAGCTTCTGAAAAAAGTAAGTTTTTGGCTTTTTCTGTGACTTCTCCTTTTTTAAAAGCAGATATCCAAACGAATTAAAAACGAAAAGTGTTTTTTTTCTTGAAAAAAAGCAGCTTTTGAAAAAAAAAAAAAAGTTCATCCAAACAGGCCCTTAAATATCTTGCAATATTGGCACGTGCATACAGCGAAGTCTGCAATGGATTATCACTTTACCAATTAAAATATGGGATGACTTTATATATATATATATATATATATATATATATATATATATTGTGGCGGACCCAGGAAAATTTTTTTATATCCGCACATTTAGTGGTGGAGATTCGCTGCCCCAAATTTTTTTTTGTAAAGATAGTTTAGATTAACGCTTTATGTACAAGGTTATGAACTCCTTCATAATCTAGTTGCTTCCATAACAAGCTGCAGGCAATAGTTGGACCAATCATCCCCCTAAATCTTACCAATCCTCCAAAACAAATATTAGAATATACTCCGGTACATCCATATATCATCATTCTATTTTATAGTAGTGAATAAAAAAGTCAACACTACCTGTACAGAAGGCAAGCAAAATCACAGTGAAGGCCTCGTCTCTAGAGATTAACTTATTTGAGAATGTCAGCCATATAATCAATCCTCTCTTTTTAGAAAAATGAAAAAGGAAACAAATGATGAAGAGAACATGGGAATGGGTATGTGACGAGGAGGAAGAATAAGTTTTCTCTCTAATCAATTTGCGTTGCTACGTTATTTTAATCATCTCTGTACGTTGCTAACTAATATAAGAGTAAATATTCTTTTTGGTCCCTAACAAAAAATTTGGACCCCACTTTAGTCTCTTACAAAAAAAAATTTGTGACATGGTCCCTGTGAAATTCAAAATGAACATATTTTAGTCCTTTCGAGCGACTAATGTGGGTCTTTTTTGAATTTGTGAGGATCACAATTTTAACTAAATTGATCGACTTTGAATTTTTTAGGAATCTCAAGATTAATTTTTTTTATAAGGGACTAAAGTGGAGACTTTATTTTTTATTAAGGACTTAAAAGAGTATTTACTCTTAATATAAATATTGAACCAAGAAACAAATAAAAACTTACAACAAAGAAAAGAATAAAGAAAAAAACTAAAATCATCAGTTTTATGTCTGCAATGTCCATACTTGCGGACATGTGCGCCAACTTGGGTTCGCCATATATATATATATATATATATATATATATATATATATATATATATATATATATATATGGGGCAGGATCATCTTACACCGGTGTAAGAATAATAAATCTTACACCAAATCTTAATCATTGATTTTCTACATCTAACGGTTAAGATTTATTAGGTCTCATTCATTAATTAATTTTTAATTCTCAATAAATCTCAACCATTGGATGCACGGAAATCAACGGTTAAGATTTGGTGTAAGATTTATTATTCTTACACCGGTGTAAGTTGATCCTATCCCTATATATATATATATATATATATATATATATATATATATATATATATGATATGACTGCTTTCTCTCTCTTGATTGATGCCAGGTTAAATCTTGAAATTATTTCACAATAAATTAACTACTGCAAATTTTATTCAAACTATATTATATAAAAGGGGAATATTTTTCTCCTTTAACAGTAGAGAAGAGTTGTCTCCTACTGAGACAAAAAAGTGGGACCAGCAATTTAAAAAAAAGTAAAAACAAAAACAAAAGCTTGACACGAAAGTCGATGTATGTGTAGGAATAAAATCTTGTCTCATGTGAAAGGAGAAAAACATTTCCCTATATAAAATGCAAATTAGTGTTCATACATAATGATTTACGCCATAGATAATAGTTACAACCATTTTATTTGACAACTGAATTTTTATATTTTTTATTCCCGACCCTGATTCTTTTTGAAGCGGATGTTTTCACAAGCTTCAACTTTTTTAATTGGTTATTAGTCATAATTAAAAATCATCATCCTTCCTCAAAGATATATTTAATGAGAATCAAATACAAATTCTTTTTTTACCTACTCAACCTATGTTACCAACTGAATTACCCATTACGTTCACAGGTGAAATTCTAGATATTTCATTTTTGAAATGAAGTCTTCATCAAATAAAGAATACGACCAAGGAAGGTTTGAAAGCCAGAAGAGATCATATACTTCCCACCACGTGGATAGGTCAAGAATATAAGATAAAAGATCCAAAGAAATGTGTATGAACAAGGTAGCCAATTTTTGAAATAAAAACATATTGATGTATTAACGAAACGATACGGGATCTAAATGAGCTAGGTCGGCCTACAGAAGTCTATGATTTAGCTTAATTAGGTAAGACTTGACCTATTATAAATAATAAAATAGAACAGACCTAGACTTTTTAAAAAATATATTTAAAAAATAGACTATAGACCTTTTTGTACATATCGGGTCTATAAGCCTACAGGCCGGCCTATATCATATTATTGTTATTTAAATAAAATAAATAAAATTGTTATTTTAATAATTTTGAATAATAAAGTAATATTTTTTTAGTTATTTTTTTAATTGTTGAATGTTTAATAGGCTTAAACAGACTTAGGTGAAGGCTTTGATTTTTTAAATATAAGTCAGACCAAACTTGTAATTTAGAGCTACACATGCTAACAGGTCAGGCCAAATCAAATAATTTTTACACAAATATAACCTATTTAAGCCAAAATCTAATCTAACGTATCCTATTTACATCTCTAGATACAGCTAACGCTAGTTACTACCCCCGAAAGTTGAAGTCAAGATCACTATTGAATTGCAGACAAACAAACCGGTTTTGAAAACTACCCAAAATTGATCAAAATCGTCAACAACAGGAAAAAAAGACCAATTCTTGATTTTAACTTGATACCTAATTTCTCTCTATTGTGTGTGTGCGCGCATGGTTTTTTTTTTTTTTTTTTTTCACTTTTCAGGGTTACATAAATAATGTTGATGTAAATTGTACTATTAAAAATTGAAGTTTAACAATAAATAACAATTTCAAAAAAAAAAATAATTAACGAATTTTTAATAATGAACAAATAAAGTTGAAAACAGGTTATATGTAAGATATGATCAATGATAAGGCATGTACACAAAAAAAGAAAAAATGAAAGGACTTCGGCAATAATTGAAAAATAAACGAAATATAAATCCAAATAAATATGAGAAAAAATGTTCTTAAAAAGAATTATTTAATAAATATATTTTGATATTAATTCATTTATTAATTTACGTGTGAAAATAAATTTTATTATAGTTATTAACTTCTTAAAATAAATGTTTTTTTATATATATAATGAGTATTATTCAAATCATTCATAACTAAATGAATCCTAATGATATGCACAAAAGAAAAAAAATTAAATGATGGTAGCTTAGTTAGTAGCAATGGAGCTGAGTAAGGGGAAAGGAAAAGATTTCAATTCGATCTCCACATATCGTCTTTTGGAAGGGGTTTAAATATCTTCATCTTTGATTCGCCCTGCATTCCGGATTAGTCTCGTAATAGGCTAAAAGAGTTGAAGGCTTATGGGATACCGAAGAAAACCAACTCGCCTCAAGGATATAATTAGGATTCGGTTAACTCGAATAAAAAAAAATCCTAATGACTTAAAGGACAATAATACAATAATATTGATAACAAATTTTATTCAAAAACGAATGAGTAAAACAAGGGGGGAAAAATTTGATCCACTCCCATTGATGTTAGGGTTGGCAAAACGGGCCAACCCGAGTCGACCGGACCCAACCCATTTGCCACCCGAAAAAAATGAGCTAAGTAAGGGTTGACTCGGAAACAAAAAAAGCTAAAAAATCCAACCCAACCCGATTCGGGTTAAAGTTAGCTTACAGGTTGGCTCGAAAGAATGGGAAAAAAATAGCATTTATCACACTCATCCAATATATGTGGTGGAAAGCTAAGAAAATGATTTTTATTTGATATAAGATATTTACTGCAATGGAAAACAATTGATATAAGATATTTAGTTGTTGAATATAATTAAATTAACAAGTTACAAAACCAAAACAACAACTCAAAATATATCACACAAGGTCCAATACTTCATTAAAAGTTTCCAAACAAAATATTCCAAGTCCAACAAGACATAATGCTAAACCAAATCAAGTTTCATGAGCTTTTAGGGAATGGCAACGGCAACCGCGACGACAAGTATGTTTTTGGGATTTAGTCTTTAGGTTTTTTACTTTCTTCAAATAGATCTGGTCCCCTTATTATTCTTGTATATTTTTTAATAAATAAAAAAGATAACTCGCGAGCTAAGCTGTTTAACCTGTGGATTGACTCAATTTTTTTTGGAGCTGACTCTGATTATTAGCTTATTTTTACAAATTCAACCCGGCTCATTTTACGTGGGTTACGAGCCAACCTTCGTTTTTGCCACCCCTAATTGATGTTAGGTTCTTTATATTAATGCACATCTGGTCAATATAGATAAAGCGCAATAATATTAAAACGCTAAAAAGCATATAAATGCACAATATTTCTAATATTACGATCTTATGTTTCAGCTAAAAATTCTCAAATGATATTACCATATTAAAATCATATATATAAAATGATTTATTCCCATTAATATTATCTTTTAACTTTTAAAGGCTGAAAAGTAGGGACAAAAATAGACTATACGGTCTATTAAAGGCCTATATGCCACATATATGTCAGACTAAAGTTGACATAACATATTCACTAGAACAAGCTTAAGTCTTAAAAAAACTCATTTACAAAATAAGGTATAGACCTATTTTTACAATATCTGGCCAAGAAGATTCTAAGCAAAACAATATTATATTATTTAATTTAATGAAAATAAGTAAATAAATTTTATTTTTATATATAATTTAATTAATAATATAATATTATTTTATTTATTTTTCTAATTCTTGATAGTTATTGAAGGTTTGATAGGTTTAAACAAGTTAATAAGCAACACTTTTTGAATTTTTTTTAACATAGAACAGATCAGATTTATAATTTAGCTTATATCAAACTAATAGTTTAAGTTCGACTTAAAAATATTTTACATAAACCTCATTTATTTAAATCGATACTCATTTAAAATATTTTACCAAAATTAACTATCCATCACCTTTACACGCAAGTGTAACTCCAAGTAGAGGTGTAATTGAGTCTGCCAATTCAATACTATGTCCATTCGATCAAAAATGAATCAACAAAATTGTCTTTTTTTTAGCATCTAATTTTTGATTTTATGAATCTATATAAATATAAAAATTATATCTATTTGAATTGATTCATAATCAAATTTAATAATCCATTTTTTTAAAAAAAAAAATTGGATTATTAAATGAATATTCTTTTTGATACAAAATTCAAAATTAGTGTCATTACTCTTGCTGATCAATAAAAATATCTATAAAAAAGACGGGCCTTATATGATACAAAACTCGTTTATACCGCTAACTTAAAAAAAAAAGAGCTTAATAGGGGCCTATGGCTCGCCGTCAGATCAAGCTCGACCTATTAAATATAATCAAATAGAATAAGCTCAGATATAAAAAAAAACTTATTTAAAAAGCAGGTCAATAGTTTTCTTTTACATACAAGGTCTATATCTTATTATTTATTTTATTTAATAAATAAATTATTATTTTAAATAATATTTGTAATTATTCAATGTCTAATAAACTTAAACAGGCTAATCAGTTTATGCCAAATTTTTTAATTTTTAAATATAAGTCAGGCTAAAATTATAATTTTGGCCTATAGAAGTTAATAATTTAGGCCGGGTTAAAAATATTCTAGACAAACCTAATTTATTTAAACCAAAATTTACCAAAAAAAAATCTAATCAAATTCAACCTATTTACATCCCTAACTCCGAGCAGAGGATCACCAACAGACACATTTGGATTTCTTTTGGGGGTAAACGGGCACATCTGTAATTTCATTGTGATTGCTATAGAATATAAATTTTGGTCAGCATGCAGCGTGCGATACGTCATCTAATTCCTTTTGTCGACGCCAAACACCGCGTTATGGAAAAGTCAAACGCCATCAACCTTTTACAGCAAATCAGCAATTTCTTACGATTGTCAACATCTAAACACTTTCAATTTTCATCATTTTTATAAAATATTATGGGTACATCGGATATATTTTGTTATAGGATATCTGTAATTTATTTTTAATTATATATTTTTTTAAATATATAATTATAATATTAAAATTATTTTTTTTAGCTATATATTTAAAAAAATATATAATTAAAAAATAATTACAATAATGAATAATATTTATTATTCCTATATTATGATTCTTATATTTCCAGAAAATCATACTCTTTCGTGGTTCAACGGCCAAGATCTCACCAACCCCACCCTTTCCAGTTGCCCCACATCACTCATTGATTTTCAAAAATCATATAGCATAAAAAAAATATCCTATAATCAACTCTAATAATAGTTCATGCTTCTTTACATTTATATTTGTTTTAAGTTTTATTTAACATTCTTAAGTGCAAGCTTAAGTTTTCTTAATTTTTAAGAAAAAAGTCATTTTTTTTCAAAGTTCTTCAAATAAAATTTTAAGAAGTTGTGTGTTTTAGATTTTTGTAGAACTAGTTTTAAAAACAAATAATTTATATTTTAGAAAAATATTTTAACAATAAGCTTAGAAGAATTAATTTTGTTTGAATGATAAAAAAAAAAATCACTTTTGAAGTGTAAACAAAAAATATTTTCAAAATTACACTTAAAACGAAATATTTTACAAGTAATTTACTTTGCTCAATTTCAATCCTAATTGTCACCAAATTAATTTTAAAAATTCAAAATTTTATCCAAACAATTATAAACTATATTTTTAAAGCGAATGTTTTTTTTACAGGTATCTTCCACAAGAGAAAAATATGTTTGAAGTGAAAATATTCACGTCATGATGAGACTAACCTTAAATCCTTAATGAGTTTATTGTTTCTTTATCAATATGATATAAAATAATTTTCATCCACGGCAAAAAAATTATATTATTTTGGGGATTAAGGAAATTAATAAAGGATATTTTTTATATAATTCATATAACAAGAAATAAATAAAATTCTGAAAATATCATTTGTTAATTCTCTTAATCCTCAAACGTAATTTTAAAATTGACGGGATAACTTTTCTCGTGTTGGTGGAAAAACAATAAACTCATCATAAATATATAATAAGCTAATTTAAATACATGCTAAAATTTAATTTTCATGTTTACTTTTTTAATCCTATGAGTTAAACCGTTATTAATTGTATAAAATTGAGCTAAAAGAATTGACAGGTTCTAGAGCAATTGCATATTAGTTCACGAAGACCACGATGATGATGATGAGCGTGACACCATCCTATCATCATTAATCATGTTGGAGACAACGGTGTTGTTTCACCTACCAAACATACAAAAAGCAAACCAAGAAATTAAGCACTAGTAAAAAATTATTATTGTTATTATTATGGGCTTTATTAACCTGACGTGACATAAGAGAAGTTCTTTTATGTTATAGAGATAGTTATGAGTGAGACCCACTCACTTAAAGAAAGAGAAAAAAAAAAAAATAACACTGAAGTCGATATATGTGTAGGAGAGAAAAATACTCTCATACAACATAAGATAATATTTTTCCTATTATTATGCTATTAGTAGCTAAACTAATCAATTCAATGTGCAAAGTACACATTATAATTATATATATGTAAGACATATGTGTATATATATAGCTTGTGCTCCCTTCCCATTTCGCTAACATCAACTTCAGTGCTTTGTTTAAGTGACACAACGAATCACAGAGAGAGACACACAGAGACCTTGGAAGACTTCATCAATGGCTGTCAAACTTTATATTGTGTATGTTTTTTTAAACTTTTTATTTTTTTTGGTAATTAGAATTTTACTTTTGAACTTTGTTTATATTCTCTGTTAATCTCTTATTTGTACTGTCCTTGTCGTTAGTGCTGTTTTTTTTTTAATACCTTTTTTTTCTGGTCCCTTGTTTTGCCATTCATGCTGATCAAGATGGGATTTTGGATACTGGGTTTTCTTCACTTCTTCAATGGGTTCCTAAATTTCAAACCTTTTGGAAATTCATTGAAGATCTGGGGGTGTAAGAATTTTTTCTTTTCGATCTGATGCATTGTTGGTTTGACTGTGTTCTTCTGTATGCTCTGTAATGGAGTGTTGTTCAGTTTGATCGTTGGGGGAAGAAGTATCTGTTTCTTTTTGGGTTTGTTGGGAATAATATATCAGCAGAATGGCGTTGATGAAACAGAATGTCTTTTGAAAGTTTGTTAGTTTTGATGCTTTTTCTGTTTGAATTGTTCTGCATTTTGTTTGGTAGTAATCATAACCTTTCTCTGCGCAATTGCACACCTTCAAATTATTTTTCATTTGTTTCTTTTTCTGATTTGAGTTGGATTTTATTAAGAAAAAAATGATGACAACAGAATTAAGATATTTACAAACTCTTTGTGTACTAGATAGCTTGTTTTACTGATGGTGCCATCATTTCTCTTGCAATACCTAACAGTTATCACATCAGACACGATTCTAATTGCACTATTGTATTGTGTGTGAAAATCTCAGTTATATATCTGAAGTAGGTATCAAACTTGGCATTTTCATTTGTAGGCAACATGTAAAATAACTAGAATGAAGGAAAATGATTAATTCTTCAGTATGGTTCCATAGATCTCTAGTTGCAATACTAAAAGTCTAAAACAATAGTTATTGGATGTCACAATCAATACTAAAACAATAGTTATTTATGAACATACACACATATGCATGTGCAAATACATAATATCTAAAGAAACAGAAATCCTTATGAAGCGTGCTTTTGCCTCTTTCGTTACCTACCTGGCTGCTATTTTCATCAGAAAAGAAAAATGAATATAGAAAATCAGAGAACAAAGTTACTTTCATATTTTTCTGTAAGTTTTCTACAAGAGTAATTTTATTCAGGAATCCCTCTATTGGTAATGATTGTTATCAAATGGGGAAAAAAGGATGGCCAGTGTAAATTGATCTTCATCTTCCAAAATTTCTAGCTTTTTAATATGTTTGTTGATGCCAGCAAGATAAGTTGGCAATCAATTTAGGGTGGACGGAGTAGAGATTCGAAAAGGAAACTATTAAGTCTTTCTTTTGGTTTTCTAATTGACTAATTCCACTGCTTGCAAGTGTATTTATTGTCTTTTGAAGTAGAGGTTACCAAATTTTACTGCTTAATGATTAAAAGGTTATTGAGGATGAAAACTTTTGACAGCCATGGGAATTCCCATGGCACCCCATCCAGAACACATCACTTTGCTAATGTTTTCAAAGTTAAATGAGGATCATAAGTATCTCTCTCCTGCCCAATCATTTAGGGCTGTTCTAACTTTTAACAAAGGTTTTTCTATGATATACTGGTTCTGATGATTGGACAGTTGGACTTGTGTTCCTATGTTATGGTTCAACCATGATGTTTTTGTTGAAGGCTTTATTGACTTTGTCTATATTTGTTAATTTCATGGTGGCCTTGCTTGTTACTATTTTGAGTTCAATTTTCATGGACATGAGTGCAATTCATGTCATAAGTTCCTTTGGTATGGGCTACAATGTAAGTCAGGATAATAAGTAACCGAAATTCATTGAACTTATTTTTTAAACTGACACAATTTTGATTACTAGGCCAACAAAGGACCTGGGGTTTATGTTTCCAAACTAATAAGCAAACTTACAAAAGTAGGCTGTCTTTTCTAAATGACAAAGTAGGGATAATTAAAGTATTTGTTTATTGGTTGAAATTGGAAATTTTAGATTACATATATGAAATTTATATAAGTAATTTAGGAATTGGGTGTTCAGAGGTTGATGAATGCTCAGTTTATCACGCATTTGATCCATCTAAATGATTAGCAAATACTGCAATCATCTTTTCTAGGAAAAAAATAAAAATCTTATGCACTCTTGTTTATACATAATTCTACTGTTAAATTGCTATCTTTTGTGTTTATACTAGCCATTAGTTTTGTTGATCTGCATTTCCTCTTCTTCTTTTTTTATTGTCAATGAGTATTGCTCAATTCCCCTTTCATTTCATCAGCAAAGTGAATTACTAAACATGTTTCTCTAAGCTTTAATAACAAAATGTAAAATTTACATTGCTTTGACAGGTACTACTCCATGTATGGACATGTGGAGAAATTGGCAGAAGAAATTAAGAAAGGGGCTGCTTCTGTAGAAGGTGTTGAGGCCAAATTATGGCAGGCATGTATTAATGTTTCATATTTTACATTTCCTGTGTGGAGCCTTGGCACAATGGTTGGTGTTGTTGTCACATGACTTGAAAGGTCACATAGTCGAATCATGTAATCAGTCTCTTGCAAATGCAAGGTAAGGCTGCTTACTATTGATCCACACAACTGGTCTGACCCTTCTGTTTCCCCTGCACATAACGGGAGTTTTATAGCACCAGTTTGCCCTTTTATTTTACATCCATGGGAATTCCATTGTGTAATAGCATGAAAGTTGTGAATGGGGTGCTACATCAGTTCCGGATACAAGGCTTATTCTTATGTAGAGCAGATAAATGCTTTAAAAAAATAAAATAAACTGCTTGTATGACTCTCATTGCACTGTAAGGTTGATCATTGGTTTTCAACTCAATATCATTGTTCCTGCCATCCAAGTCACATAGTTTTAAATTTTCTGTTGGCTAGGTTCCTTCATTCTGACCATATATTCCTATTACCCATGAGCCTTCAGATAATTTTCTTTATTACTTCTTGTCACTTCTACGGCCCCAATGTTCTTTCAAAGCTACCTTTATAAGTGCTATATATCTGGAGGATCTCTGGCCTTTGGTTTCAGAATAATTCTTGTATGATCAATTTTGGTGTACTGAGAGTTAAACTTTACTCCCCAAATTCACTCTTAATAAATTTGAGAAGGGATGTAAGCATTTTTTCTGGCCATGATATTGTAAACAATTTCATTATCAAAAGAACAGAGCTCTTGCTGACTATATTAAACCTTTGAACAGGTACCTGAGACACTGCAAGATGAGGTGCTTGGTAAGATGAGTGCACCACCCAAGAGTGATACACCAGTCATTACCCCCAATGAACTCTCTGAAGCTGATGGCTTTGTTTTCGGCTTCCCAACGAGATTTGGAATGATGGCTGCTCAGTTTAAAGCTTTTCTAGATGCCACTGGAGGCTTATGGAGAACACAACAGCTTGCTGGCAAGCCTGCTGGAATCTTCTACAGCACCGGTTCTCAAGGTGGTGGACAAGAGACTACAGCGTAAGAGCCTCTACCGGAGTGTTCATCTCAAATACTCAATTACCATGATGAATCAAATATTAATGTTATGAAACTTGTGTTATCCCTGACAGGCTTACAGCTATCACTCAGCTGGTTCATCATGGAATGATATTTGTTCCAATAGGATATACATTTGGTGCTGGCATGTTTGAGATGGAGCAAGTGAAAGGTGGAAGTCCATATGGTGCAGGAACTTATGCTGGTGATGGCTCAAGACAACCAAGTGAGCTTGAGTTGGAGCAAGCATTCCACCAAGGGAAGTATATTGCCACCATCACAAAGAAGCTCAAGGAAGCTGCATAATGTTGCATTCATATAGACATACTATTAAACAAATACCGTAGTAATGCTTGAAAACCATTACCCATTTTTTAGCATTGAAATATATTGAGTTATATCTGCAAGTAACCTTTTTTTTTTTCTTATTTATTTTCGAAAAGAAAATGCTTTGTATGCGTGTTACTTGATTGCAGTGGTTGCAATTTGTTGAATGATGAAAGTTTGTTTGTCTTGTCCTTTTGTTTTAGGCTGAGAAAATACTTGTTCTCATCTTTTGTATTCCCCCTTAATGCCAATAAGCAAGCACATATACATTGCAGCGACCAGTTTGAGCAGAGGGCTTTATTATTCTCTTGAATATAGTAAAGATTGCATGTTTGAAGAACTTAATATGTGCATATTAATGTGTGCTATAAGGATGTAAATGGAGAAAAATGAAAATGAAAGTTGAAGATAATGGATCTTATCAATATCATCCCTATTAACATTAGCTTATTGAAACGGTGCCGAAAGCAAATGTGGTTACTTTGTCACTTGGAACTAACAGTGCTTAATTATGTAAAGGACAATAGTACACCTTTACTTCACATTACAAACCTTCCAATACTTCATTATGTATATTGTCGGTTTGGATTATATTAGACATAGCTTAGGTCTCTTAAATTCTTCAAAAATGAAAGTGGTTTTGATCAGATTATCACGACCAATTTGACAACTTATCACCTCCTCCATTTCTAACAGTTGCATTTTAGTCAATTTTTGTCATCAGACCCTCTTCCATATCTTCTTTAATCTACAAGTTTAACCATGATTTCTTAACACTTTTTTTTGCACTTAGTTATATAAAATAAAATAAATTTGTTATGTACATGATTGAAATAAATAGGTACTTACTGATTAGACAGTCCGTGCCACAGAAAAAGGCAGTCTTGAAAAGAAATATTCTGGTACACATTGGTTTTCCTTTCTATTTGTTGTGAATGAAATCCATTGTCATGTGATTCACAGAGCTTTTTTGCATTGTTGTCCATTTTTTGTCCCATTTTTTCCCTTCCTATTATTAGTTTGTGTCCATGAGCTTCTACTTCTGGCTTTGCAGCATCTAGTTCCATCATTTCATGACAAAAAGTGCCTGCCCTGACATCTTTTTTTAACATGCTAAGCTAGCCACGCTCATGAATTTCAGCAGTAATTTATTTATTTTTGGATTCCAACGACACTGTCCTTTTAAACATGATGAAGAAGCCCTGACATTACCCATGACGCGCTGAAAAACTTGGAATGGAATCTGCATAATAGTTACATACAGTCTTAACTTATAGTGTGGATAGATAACAAATCTTTAGTACTACTGAAGTAATATGTACATCCTTTCAAAAAAAATAAAAAAATTGAGATTTAGATGAAAATAAAAATAAAAATGTTGGTTTAAATAAGGATAAAATTTTTCTTTTTAAGTAAAGGGAAGTATCGAATTCGGTACTCCTGTAGTAGGAAAAATTCATGGATAGATAAGCTTAAGCTCATTGTTCTCTTCACTGCTTAAAAAAATGCTCAACGTGACCATAGCTATAACTGAAAGCTAGGAATCTTTAGACAATTGATATAGCCCTAAATAATTTGATGATTCTATTCCTTCTCTTTTTTTTATCCATATGAACTTTGGTATCATTGACATTCATTGATTAGTGATAATGAGTTTGGGTAGTTTGTATGAGATTACATGTTCGAATCTCAATGCCATTATTATATTAAAAAAAAAAAACTTGATCAAACAGTGAGAAAAACTAAAATGTATCAATTATTTTCGAAATAAATATGCTTGAGCTATTAAGTATGTACCTTAATGTATATATTACCCTACTCTGCTGCTACCTGAGGAGTACAAAATCGTAGCAAAGAAAAATGGTTTATGCTAGCTCCTTCCCTTGTTTGTTATTCACTTCTTATCTCTTTCAAATTATATACCTTAATGCCAAATGCTTTCCACATAAATAAACAACGCATGCGAAAAGGCAGATTCTTCTTATTATTTACTTTTAAGTTAAATAAATAAACACAAAGTGCTCAAATATGACAATTTGTTAGTGAAGACAAATTTTATAGAAAGTAATTAGGCTTATAAAATAGCGTGGAGCCCCATTACAGGCTAGCTTAATTAACATAATAATGACTAATGCTTAGAGGCTCCATCTTTTGCATTAGTCTTATATTTGGATCGCTAGACAAGTTAGAAAGTGAGATTTGGTAAAGTACCTTTAATCACAAGGGCGCCACCCACCTGGACCATAACAAAATCGTTTGAATTACTCTCCGGCCAATAGCTGCAAAGGTAAAGTTGGTGTTTTTGAAGATATACCAATCATATAGTTTTTTTTTTTAGATATCAATCACTTTTAAAAACTTTAATAGGTCCTACTAATTCAATTTTAAGTTTGAATCTCTTAATTTTTTTTTGGGAGTTACGAATCTCCGGAATCAAACTCATTACTCTTTGAGTAAGTCAAATCCTGCGATCTAGATGAGTCACCGTTAAACCAACAACTCTTAAATTTTTTTTTTACCATGGTTTTAAATTAAGACTATGGTTTGCTTTGTCAATTGTTGTTATTATTTATTTGCCTTCTTTTTTGTCCAAGATAATACAAAAAACGGAAGACTAGCATTAAGGTCTCTCTCTGTCTTTTCATATATTAAAAATTGGGTTTTTTTTTTTTTTATGTTCCTGAAAAGAAAATATATAATTATAATCGATTGATACAAAAAATTTTTTTGCAGCAACATAAGAAATACATTTTCTTTAAAAAATTATGTTGAACATTGTACCTCAAAAAAAAAAATATTATATCGAACCTTAGAATTCGGATTTCTAAAAACTCGCACTCAACCACTGGTACTATGATTGATCAGCTCAGGTAAATTAATTAAAGCTCTAGTGATGATCCCAAGTTGAAAATAATATTTTTCTTTAAACCCAAGGTACATATATTTTCTTTACTTCGTACGTTCATTTGAATTTCTTGAAGAATCTTCATGTTCTTTTGAAAAGAAAAAAAAAATAGATAATGACGGGCACATACTTCATTCAAAATGAGGACCATATCTGTCCTCATCCAGAAGTCCACCGAAGATAAAAAAAAATATTTATGAATTTTCTCTTCTTTTTTTTCTTATTTTTTCTATCCATACTTCCAATGGAAGCCCCTCTATGTGACCATTCGGTATAAAGCACAAAAGCATGTGAAAAAGCATCTGCAAAATATAAATATCTTTCTAATTATTCATTCTGATAAAAAAATAATAATAATTTGATTTGAAAAACCAAAAAGGGAGAATGTGGGCCACCCTCTGACTTCCACTTACTTATTCCAAAGACATAAACAAATCAAAAGTGAGATTTTTCCAATCAAATGACGTATCCATTCATTCACTCTTGTATTCTATATTTCAATGATTCCTTCAAATTAGATTTATTTTCTCTTGAAAACTAAAGGTAGTGCCAGCTCTATTCACAATATCTCTCAACAAGAAATTAATAAAGCTCCTTTATCTTTCTACTAACAACAATTTTCCTTCTTAATGTTTAGTCTATGAAGTAAGAAATTCCCCTATATTCAGCAACTTTGTCATTCCTAATCCCCCACCCCTTGTAAGGCATAATTCTTGAATTATTACAACAATTTATTGTGTTCCCAATGGTCCCAATATTGCACAAACCCTGCCATAACTCTGAATGTAGTTGGCCCCAACAATGGGTCAATGGCCTCTCTTTTTTGTATAGTCATTTCCCTTTCTTTCTCTTTCAAAACATTTCCCTCCCATTCTCTCTTTTATTATCTTTTCCACAACTCAGCAAGTATTAACTAACTTTACGTATACTTGTGGGCTTCCGTGTCCTCTTTCTTTGTTTCTCTTTTCCTACATCTTATCATTCCCAACTTGGCCAGGTTTGATAAGGTGTGACATGCATGTCCTAGCTAGTTGCAGAGTATTTGGTTCCGTGCCCCAATTCTCCATCATTATCTGGAAGACCCTCCATATGTTGGTGTCCAAAAATCAACTGTGGTTTCATGAGTCACTGGAAATGTACTCGAAACTGGCACCAAGCATAGCCCTCGGCTTCTAAGATCTTGCTTTGGACCCTCAGCTTCCTTTGATTTACCAGAACTCTGCATTATAAGGCAAAAAAACATCAAAGAACAAATTTCGTACACAAAAGTCATTTGGACTTGAAGTGTAGATATTGTACTAGCTGCACGGGTAAATTTTTTATTTATCTTGTGCTTACTTAACTCCACCACAAGGTAGGGAGCGGTGAGGATCAAACTTGTGACCAATTGATCATTTCAGCTTTGATATCATATAAAAAATTATTTCAACCCAAAATCTTAAAATATTATATAAGGTTACGTTAATAATTTTATATCTCCGTAACAAAGGTTACACAGTCTAATCCTTGCATTCTTTATAAAGAAACTGTTTTCCAAACTTTAATGCTTAACCTTCCAATCACAAGAAGCAACTTTGTTGTTGCTCCAAGTCTGATAAGAAAAAATAATAATAATAACTGCGTGACCTCCCGATCGCAAGGAGCAACTTTGTTGTTGCCCCAAGTCTCGATAAGAAAAAAAATAATAATAATAATAACTCCTAAACTTGGAATAAGATATCAGCATCATTGCAAGATAATAATATTATTATTATTACTACTCGAAACGATATTTTGATGTGGAAATATAAATAAATGTACGTATGCTACCTGTTGTGTCTGTATTGGTGCTCCACTTTTCATATACGGGGTGCTTAAAACCTATAGAGAAAAACGTAAAACATAAATCCATAAGATGAAAGTTTTTGAGTTTTTTAATTAAGAATATAATAATGGGTAATGAGACTTACAGTGACCTGTTCATGGAGGAATTTGATGTATTCAATGGCTTCAGATAGCACTGAGGCTGTATCAGTCTGACACAATATAACAGTTTTTTAAACTTTTATCAATAAACAGCATTAGTATAAGTATCAAAACCGCTATAATCTTTATTTTTTTTCTTTCCCACTTTATTATATGACATAAATTCACAAAGGAAATGATCATTTACTTAGTAGGCTATGTAGATAATTTTATTGGAAGCTTACCTTTCCGAAAGGCGACACTAATTGTTGGAGTGCAGTGATTCTGTCCCCCATCTTCTCTTTTCTCACCTAAGAAGCAAGAAAGTAGAATTACAGGTTCACATACTTGTTTATGGATTCAATTGAAGGATAAAAAATTAAAGATAAAGATAAAGATAGAAAGCTTCCCATTCTTGTTAAAAGGTTAGTTGCACTTATTGTACCTTAAAAGCTGGCAAAGGAGATGGGGTTTCGTTACGAGGCCTTTTGGGTGTTGGCTCACTCCCACTTTTCCTTGCCACAGCACTTGACTCCCTAACTTCAGATATATTCTGCAAAACCATGAGTATATATATGAATTAAAAACTTTATACTTGACCACATCAAATGCAATGTTTCAATTCAACCATAAAATAATAGATCATCAATATGGTGTTATATATACATATATACATGTCAAATGCATTTTAGTAGTAGTACCTTTGACTGTGCATCAAAATTTGGAGTGGAGAATTGGGGTTGCAATGAAGGGAAGAAGCTGGACCGAACATCTTTGATGGAAGCAGCATCAGAGTTGTTCCAAAAGGGAGCGTTGTTGGTGAAATGCAACTGGTTATTTGGTATTTGTTTTGGAGGTGAAGCTCTCAAGAATTGAGGAGGTTTAGACCATGAATGAATCAACTCATTAGAGTTTAATCCATAGCTTGTTGGGCATTGAAAAGTACTCATGGGGCGATTATCAAAGGAAGCTTGATGGGGTTGATGATTATTGTGATCAGGTCCTAATAGTCCTTGTAATATTGATGTGTTCCCATATAAAGCTGCTGAGGAATCCATTGGAAAAGTAGAGGACAAACCTTGGCTTGTAACAGTGCTGTCCCCAGAACTATATTGAGGACTAAACTGGTTTTGTTCTAAAGAGAAACCCCTATTTACTTGCTTGAATTCATTCGTTGGAGACTCTGTAGAGAACAACTTCTCTGACCTCCATTGAACTTGAGACAACCCCATCTCAGTTTCTTGCTGAAAATTTGTTCTTGATGAGCTCAAATTCTCTTGCAGCATCGACCTGAAACTGTTCTCTGTACCCTTCTCACCTCTTCTACCAGCATAAACAAAAAAAAAAAAAAAAAAAAAAAAAAAAACACAGTTTTTAGCTGATGAGAATTGATTATACTCTATTCTATTCTACCAAATTAGTAAAGAAGTCAACACACACACACACAGAAAGAGAATGAAAGATAAAAAAAAAAAAAAAAATTCTTTTTTCTTTTTTGTGGGTGGTTTTGTTTCTGTCTTTGACTTGACAAAAGATTGCACTTACAGCAATGATGCTTGATTCCAATCCATGGCATGAGATGAAAGGCCTAAACCCATCATCATATGCAAGTTGGGGTCAGTGGCAGAATCTGGAGTTTGAAGCTTCTGGTTGTCATGGAAAACCACAGAAGAACTACCTGAGACAGACAAGGAATCAATGGAAGACCTTGGCTTCATGTCTTCCATATCTTGGTTTTGCCAAGCAAAGTTTCCAATGTTTGTGATGGCAGAGGAAGAAGACTGTGATGCCCCACTTTCAAACCTCACGTTTCTTGCTGAATCCCACCAGTTTCCACTTGCTTGAAATTGATCATCTGCCATGGTTTGATGAATGATGAATCTAACAAATGCTACACCTTCCTACTCCAATAGATACTCTCTGTGTGTGTTTGTGTATAGCTATGTTGTCTGGTTCTGCCTTCACTATCTATAAATTATGAAAATATATATCATGATAAAAAAAAATAGTTAAACTTTTCTGCTATATATGTGGTATTTGGGTGCACCAAATTCTTCAATGATCTACGTGTGTTGTTGTGACTGAGAGTGAGTTTGATAAAAATGAATGGAAAACGTTTCGCTACTTCTCAGTATTTATATTAGCTGAAGAGCGAAAGACCATGAGAAGAATGAATGAATGAATGAGGAGAGTAACCGTCTAACTGGAATATGGTTGACACTTTGATAAGACACAGGAATTAAATTAAAGTTTCATTTTTCAAATCGAATTTGGTTTGTTCCTATATATTATTATTTTATAGTTCATTTTTTTTTTTGCTTTTTTTTTTTTTTTCCAGTTGTTGGCTCATAGCTGTCTTGGATTTTTCATTGAAACTGAAATTTTGTTAAAAATGAAAACCTTTAAAAGTTTACATAAAAACTAAAATAATAAATAACTTAATCGTGCAATAGTTAAGACAGCGTGATCTCCACCTTATATATTCTCTTTCTTGGAACGAAAAACTTGTCTTTTCTAAACTTTTGTTTTCAACCAAAAAAAAGAAAAAATTGGGTTTATACATTGAATCAACGTTTTTCTCTTAAATATAATAGGCTAATATAAAGGGTACGCTATTAAAATTAGGAAATTAGGGATGTAATTCGGTCACATAGATTACGTACTAACCTATGTTAGGCCAAACTTGAGTTAGCATATGTCGTATTATTTATTTTAATTAAAATAAAATAATTATTCAAAAAATTAATTAATTTTTTTTAAGACTTGATAAATATTGAATGCATGATAGGCTTAACTAGATTAATAAGTCTAGACTCAATTTTTTTATTTTTAAATATAGATCAAATCGACTTACAATTTAGCTTAAACCAAATTAATATAAGGCAAATCAAACTGAAAATATTTTACATTGATTTGGTCTATTTAGACCAAAATTTAACATGATGCAGCCCATTTGTATCTTTACTTAAAATTACTTTAAAAAAATTAATTAATGTTAAAATTAATCAAAATATTTTTATTATAAAGAATAATTGAATATCAAAATATTACCCAATAATCAAATAAATTCTATCATATAAAAAGAAATATTTACTTAAAATCGAAAACATAAAAAATATAATTTAAGATTCAAGATGTCAATCTTGAAAACATGGTCAAAACTAAAACAAATATCAATGTCCAAGAGCAAGTGTCATTGTTTATCTTTTTCTCATATGAAGAGTTTGTAATAGCTAGCTTAGTGCTTTACTTTTGCAAATAATTGAAAAAAGACGCATGTATTGTTGGCCTGGCCTCGTTCATCCCAGGTTGCCTCTTTTGGGATTCTATAGAAGCTTTTCTTTGTTTAAATTTTTATGCTGAGTGAGGATGCGTTTTTTTTTTTTTTTTAACGAATCTATTCTTTATGTTATATTTATCAAAATGATGTTAACTGTTATTAATATACATATATTTAAACAAAAAGGTGAAGACGCTCTTGCCAATGATTATTTCCAGCGTAATGTTAGTTCACTTTTTTTCCTTTGTTTTTGTGTTTTTTTTTATACCCTTAATAGTATCTTTGTTTTGCGTTTCGGTAACGGTAACACATAAATAATTGATACCTTCTGCAATTACATGTTTCAAATTTATGGTCATTTTTTTAATTCTGTAGTGAAAATATAAAAAATTCAAAAGTTAATATTTTAACATTATATATGAGTATGAAACATTAAAATAGAGTCCTATAAGAAAGTGTCCTCATATTTGTGTATCATCAATTGCAAAAACAGCATGGACGACCAAAGCTCAAGGGTCGCTTCAAATGGTGGACGATTAGGGTGCTGCTTATTAGGGATGTGAAAAATAATTAAAAAACTGAACCGAACCATGAACCGAACCGAACCGAACCGAACCGCCCCTTACAATAATCGGTTTTTAAAATTCAGTTCATCAACCGAACCGGTTTTTAAAGAACCACTTCATGAATCGAACCGGTTTTTAGAACCAGTTTAAGAATCGAACCGAACCGTACTGAACCGTTTTCAAACCGAATCAAATTGATTTTTGTAACTTTATTTTTTAATTTTTTAAATTTTTTTCTTTTAAAAAAGAGGATTGACCCGAACCGGTTCCGAACCTGTTCTAAACCGAATCGAACTGTTTCAACCGAACCGAACCACTTCTGAATCGAATTATTTAACCAATTCGATTCGGTTTTTTAAAAAATCCAATTCAGTTCGACCCATGCACATCCCTACTGTTTACCGCTTACGTCTTACGTTGCAGCATTGCTGAACATCTACAGTGTACAAGGTTTTGCCGTGTGCGTTTAGGGGACTAGAGTAATTTATTAGACGAAGTTATCAAAAGTAATAAATAATAGGGAGATGTATTTCTACTATTATCGGAGAAAATACATTTCCTAACCCACAAAAACATAAATAATTTATTATTTATTTATTTTTCTAAGTGGCCCCACCATCATTTATTGTTCGCACGAAATGAATCACTTCTCCCATAAAAGGAGAAGTGTATTTCTCTAAATAATAATAACAATATTAGATTGTGAAAGTTAAGTGACCCATTCCACACGGACCAACTCCTGCATGGCCCTAAAGATCCACTAATCAAGACCTAGAGAATAAGCAAACACCTCCATTACGGTGGCAACTTAGGACTTTAACCATCTCCACAATCGCCAATGGCAAAAGGACAGACACATGATTCCAGTTATGCTTAAAAGGCAGAGCCCCTAAATAGGAATCCCGCATACGGATAGGTTGCGAAGGCCACCTCAATTCATCTATAAGACTTAATGGTAGAGCTAGCAAAACTACTCAGCCCGTGACGAAAAACTTGGCTAATTTTTTAAAACAAGGCACTGGCTGGAGTAGGGTTGGCAAAAATGAGTCAACCCGTCGGGTTGGCTCGTAACCCGCCAAAAATGAGTCGAGTTGGGTTGGCAAAAACGAGCTGCCAACCCGGCTCGTTTCAACCCGTGAAAAAACGAGCCAACCCGCGGGTCAAACGAGCCAGCTCGCGGGTTGAGTTTTTTTTTTATAAAAAATACAAAATATAATATACAAAAATGGACAAATCCCACACATGTTGTCATCATTTTTTTTCCTTCTTTAAACCTAAGTCCTTAATATTCTCACATCCATGCTATTTTTTATTGTTAGGCTGTGCTGACTCTGTTTGGTTCAAATATCTTACCCACTTGGTAGCAAGTGGTTCTGATTGTTTTTGGATGTTGATGCAAATTTGTTGTGAAGAAAATTTGAAACTAAAATATTTTACTTTTATTTCTCATTTTGTAACCCTTTGTTTAAGTTAATAGAAGCCACATAGCAGGTGCATTAATACTACATAGTCATTTTAATAGGCTGAAAACGAGCTAACCCGTGAGCAATTTTCGTGCCAACCCGCGAGCCAATTTTCGAGTCAACTCGCGAGCTATTTTTTCAAGCCAACCCACGAGCCATATTTTTGAGTCAACCCTCACCCGACTCGGGTCGGGTTGGGTTGGGTTTTCTATCTCATTTTTTTTTCGAGCCAATCGTAACCCGACTCGTTTTTTTCGGGTTGAATGCGAGTTGGGTCGGGTCGAGCCGGATTGGCCCGTTTTGCCAACCCTAGGCTGGAGCCAACGTGATTCCGCCACTAATTATGAGATTAAATGTCGTCATACTAAGGCGGCATAAATAGCCCAACCATTATATAATAGAGGCTTAAAGCCCTTGTATGATCATCTAATCCATCTTAACTTAAGCTTATTGATCAAATACTGACTTTAGCGTCGGATGCCTTGCAAGTATCTCCCCCATTTGTCCTAGCCAAATAAAGCTATCAGGATCAACTCAACGATCCCGTAGGTGTATCCCACGACAACATCCATACCAGAGCAGATCCACTCAGATTGCTATTGTCTGCAATCTAGCCAACTCCTTTTGAACTGATTTGTTTTTCATTAGGGGTAGAGTATGTCAATGTAATACTGATATAGAGAGCCAATGATGTGAAGCAAAAGTATGGAGAAGAAGTATTTATAGAAAATTCCCTCGTGTGAGTAATACTTGAGTCTAAACTTTTTTTTTCTTGTGGGCCTCACTAGAGAGTGATGCAATGCGCTTTCATTTGTGTGGGATGCTTGTATGCATAGGAAAGAGTAACCTAGTGTAATGAGAGAGCATTTGTCTCATTTTAGAAGTGCATTAGTTTAGTCCCATAATGAATTGTAATGGTCGGCCAAATGAATTAGGCTGGTAAAATCGATCGAGAACATATTCACTCACATAGATTAACAAAATTAATAAAATAAAATAGATTAAACATAATGTTACCACTCACTATTGCCATTTATTATTAGGGTTTTAATACTATCATGTTGCAAGAAAGTGGATATCTTATGCCATAGAAACACCAAGTGTGGGCCCATCGATTTTTCGAAGAAGAAAAAAATCACAGATTTCGAAGGCTGCAAAAGCATACCCAATTTCATGCAACATGATACTTATAAATCCCTTATTATTATTGTTGATGTGAAATGCCATTTATTATATGGGCTTTATTAATCTTATACAATAGAAGAGAAGTTCTCTCATATTATAAACACAACTATGTATGGGATTCACCTGCTTATAAAAATTAAAAAAAGAAGTAACACGAAAATCGATATATGTGTTGGAACAAAAACTCTCCAATAGCAAGGAAGTATATTGGGATTTATTATTTTTATGTTACATAAGAAAGAATCTATCTTCTACACACAAATTTAAGATGAGTTTCACTCTATTTTTTCTCCCTCTCCCCTAAAAGTAGACCTTATATGCCAAATGAGTCTGTCCTATTGCATAAGAAAACTATTACCTAAGGATATGATATTTTCCCTTTATTATATTTTTGTGTAGCATTTGAATGGTAGCACAGCGTGCGCTTCCCTGACAAGACCTTATTTGAATTTTCAACCACGGGTCGTTGTTAATAATTTGTTGGTGAGTGACTAATGAAATTACTTGACATAGGGATTCATTTGTGAAGAACTGAAGTCGTCTATTGATTATCAAAGGGTTGAATGTTTTGCGTGTAATACCGATTCGAATATTTTGGGTCAAGGATAGGATCATTTTGACAATTGCTACACAAACGTGGTAATCAAGGGAATTTGGAAGTCAAATAGGCAATTTCTTATGTCATTGCTAAGGATAATATTCTACATCATCAACCACATTGATTTAACTTTCCATATGAAAACAATTAATGAATTTCTAAATTTTCTGTTAAATAAATTGTAAGAAAACAATTTATAAATATTTCAATCATGTCATCGTAATTATATTAATTTTAACACTTTAGTCATGTATTCCATTTATGGTTTTCTATTTAATTTTTGGGGTGAGATTTGGTCATTTTCACGGAAAAGGATAAGCTGTAAAAGTTTTCTGACCCATTCTGTGAAGTTAATTAGATCGATATGGACTTCAAGAGTCATCTAGTAAATAAAGACTTTATTTTATTCTGAATGCGTTGATTATTACATTTCTGAAATTTTGTGTCAATTGAAGATGACAATTTCCCTTATGAGTTGGGGGAGGGGGCGTGTTGTTTGAAAAATGTGTCAATTCGGACCTGTTCATTTTGGCCCGCCTGTTATAGGCTGGATGAAATAGGCGCTCGTCTATTGCATTTGAAGTATAATTTAAATTAATAAATTGTTAACTCAATTAATTTTTAAAATTACGAATTTTTTAGGTGATTCATTGATTTATAATTTTTATTTATTCATATAATAAGGATTAACAATATTAACTATTTTTTTATAGAAAACCTAGAGGTATTTTCACACAACCTTCTCTTGCCACATTTGGACCACTGTTGTAGGAGAAAGGGTGGGACTAATGGCGAAAGGTTATTTTCCTCTATTCCCCCAAAGAATTATAAGAATATGTTTAGACCAAGATTTGAGCCTCTGAGTAAAACAATTATTTGAGCACTTAGTTTAATTGAGCTACCTTTGAAGGTTTATCAATTTTAACTTTAAATAATTTTTTTTGATTAAAAGACATAAGTTACTTTACATTACAAAAATTTGATTTTTTTAAAAAAAAAAATGAATACATCTTTATTATAAAATGAGTTTCATAAAAAAAAAAAAATTAGTTAATCATGATAATTTTAAATAATAAAAGTCAACCAATATCAAAATGGATCAACTCGTCCTATTAAAGTAAGCAAATTAAATTAAATTAAATTTTGAAAAGTATGCTTTTTATTATGCATAAGGAAAATTTTGAATTTACAAGTGATGGTTCCTTTTTATTTGCATCTCAATGCTCAACAACATAAATTGATTCCACTTCCGTTTATAAATATAAGGTGATTTATATAAATTCTTCGTATTTCCTTTTAGGAAATATCAATTAATAATAACTGATTTTTTTTGGAAATATATATTAAAATTTTCAGTATGATAACATAAATTCATAATACAATTATATAGAGAGAGAGAAAGAGGGGGGGGGGGGGAGGAAGGGAGGGGGTCCATCTGATGTCCAATCACTGGATATAAAATTTTGTCTATTCATCGTGTTATAACCAATTATTGACCCAGCCCAATTATTGACCCGATTGAAGTACTGGGTCACTGGTTCTACCAATGGATCACGGCTTCAACCGCGTGACCTCGAAAGTATATATAAATCTATAACTTATATTAAAAAATTATAAATATGCTTAAATACCTGTAAAAAAATGATACCAATTTCAAATATTTGAATATGAAAAATAATATATTACACATCATTGTCCAACAAAAGATCAATCAAACATTTCATATTTGTGATACTAGTTTTTAGGTTCAATAAACGACATCTCTAACTATAAATCAAATCAAAATTCCCTGCTTATGCATAACCAAGATAATATTAGTGTTCTAGGTACATAATCTATCTAAGTTAATAAGCTACAAATCACTCAAATATTTCAAAAGAAAACAAACCATTTTGTTTTGAGAGTGAAAAAAAGAAGAAATCAATTGATGAGAACAAATTAGTTTTTTTTTTTTACCAACCGACCAAGTCACCGGTTTTTATGAAAACTCGTCAGGTCACACCGGTTCTATAACATGGCTGGTCCAATATGAGAACTTGATCGATTATATGACCGGTTCATTGGATTCCGAGTCGACCCGGCCTAACTTTGTACTCCAAGAAATACAGAGGTAAATAGTAAAGTTGTGCTTTTTTTTCATTTTTTACGTCAACAAATAAGTTTATGCAGAGAGAAAAAATATAACTTTAATATTATAACTACGTATTCTCCGAAATACATAGTTATAATGCGGATACTGGACAAAATCTTATATCCAGCGACTGAGACCCAATTTTCCTATATATATATAGGCATGATCTTTTTACACCGGTGTAAGACAAACAAATCTTACACCACATCTCAACCGTTGATGGACAAAAATCATCTGTTGTTATTTGTAGTATAATTAATAATTAATTAATATTAATTAATTTATATGAATTCCTAAATTATAACCGTTGGATGCACGGAAATCAACAGATGAGATGTGGTGTAAGACTAATAAGTCTTACACCGATGTAAAATGCTCCTTAACCATATATATATATGGGTTTAGTGTTTGTAATTTTAAATGATACAACTTTGTGTCATTTTTAATGAAACTACGTCGTTTTGGTGTGTTTTGTCATTTTCTCTAATTTATAAAAATAAAAATAAAAAGAAAATGGAAGAGAGAGAATGTAAAAACTTACCAAAACGACGTAGTTTCATTAAAAATGACATAACTTTGTGTCATTTAAAATGACAAACATTTTTCCCTATATATATAGGCAAAATGATTTGTAATGTGACTGAATATAAGCATAGGTGTAGTCACCTAAAAACTACGTCGTTTTGGGTGGGATAAAGAAGTTCACATTTAAAATTAATTGTAGAAAATAAAAATATTATATTTATTTCCAACTTTGTATGGTTATGATTCTCCATATTTAATGTTTTATATTTATTTCCACCTTTGTATGGTTATTATTTCTCCTATTTAATGCTTTTACATTATAAAATGACGTAGTTTTATATGACTGCATCAATCCTTAGGTGCAGTCACTTTACATCCGCTAAACCCAGATATATATAGGATTTAATGTTTGTCATATTATAAGAGATAAATTTATCTTCTACACCCACATAAAATGTGTGAGACACATATTTTTTCTTTCTCTCTTTTCTCTTCACGTGGATCTACATGGCTCCCACATTTATATGTGTGTGTGTGTATGAGATAAAAACATAAGAAACATTAAACTTTTATATATATATATATATATATATATATATATATATATATATAGCTATATATATATATATGCAAAGTCATTTCTGCATCTGCTACACATACAGCAAGCCAAGATACGGTTTCGTATCCTGACTTTTTTTTAAAGAAAAGCAGTGGGCCCACTTTTCTGTGTCAGCTGCAGATAACAACTCTCTACAGCTGTTGCATAACTGTTGTGCCCATATATATATTGAATCTATCATTTGACATGTCACATGACATAAAGTTATGTCATGTAACCCTAATAACTATTTCGTTTTGGGAGTTTGGAGAATTAATGAAGGGTGTTTTGGTAAAATTCATATAATAAACAAATATAACAATGCGCCCTTTATTAATTCCTTGAGCTCTCAAAATGACGTAGTTTTTGAGTAATATGAGATAACTATATGTCATGTGACATAAAAACTAATAAACCTATATATATTTTCAATATGTATATTCTGAGGTAAAGAAACTTTACCCCAAGGATAAGCCTCAATTCAGTCCACTTATTCATTGGACTTTCTTAGTTAAGGTTAAAAAAAACCCTTCGCACAAAATAAATTTTATACATAGATCCCAAAGACTAAGGGAAATAATTATCTCATATTGCATGAGATAATTATCTCATGCAACAGAGATAAAGTAGTGGGGTCCATTATTTTTTTATTTTTTTTAAATAATGGACACCACTATTTTGTCTCTGTTGCATGAGATAATTATCTCATGCAACATGAGATAAATAGATCCATAGATTAAAATGCAAGTTATGCAGAGTGGTTGAGACCCAAAATAATTGAGTGTGTAGAATGCCCACTTGAATCCACAAATTCAAAAAAATTCAAGTAAATGGTTTTAATGGCGGAATGGTAAAATGAATGTAGAGTGGATGGTAAAGCGGGTATTTCACCCAAAAGATATTTCTTTTTATGACAAACCATGACCATATCTCTCTTCACTTTATCATTTTCCCAACTCTCTCTCCATTTCCTCTCACTGATGCCCCTCCCCCTCAATCCACCTCCATTGTTGCTTTCTTCCTTCTTCAAGGTTGAAGCTTGAAAGCACTACCTATACTTGATACTATGATAAAAACCCAAAGCTACTTCACCCCAAAGGTTAAATCAAGAAGAACCCAATTCCTTGTGTTGAAACCCATCTTCGTGAACCCCTTAGGTGGGAGAAAGAAAGGAGTTTTTCTCGCCATTAGTGCCTAGGAAACACTCCTTTCAAGTATTTTAGGGCTTGTAAGGTAAAAAAAAAGCATAGATTTCTGTGGTTATTAATGGGTTCCAAATTCTACACAAAGATATGGTGAGATTGATACTTGAATCTTGTGACTTTGTTGTGGAGGAGTGGTTGGTTGTGTTGAAAGTGGAGTTAAGCAACCATTGAACCATCCTTGAGCTAGGGTTTTGGTTCTTGAGACTTCCAAGAATTGGTAAGAAACTAAACCTAAATTCTTGATGAGATTATAAACCTTGGTTGATGGCTAAGTTATCTTGTATGCGTTGTTGATGAAAATCCACCTTGTGAATAGGTTGAACTAGTGTGGATTGCTTAATATTGACTTGTGTTGGCCAAAAAGAGCTAGACGGTAAAGCCTTGAAAGGTAAACTCTTTGATGTTCACTAGGGGTGAAATTGGGTCCTCCCGACTTATTGGGGCCTACGGCTCGGCCTTCGTCGGGCCCAACCTGACCTAGTATATTTCATAAAATAGGTTGGGCTCAAGCCTTGAAAAAAGCTTGTTTAATAAATAGGTCGTAGGCCCACTTTCACAAGGCCTGACCTATAAGTCTACAGGCCGACCTATATTGTACTATTTATTTTAAATAAAATAAAATAAGTATGGCTTGAAGAAAAAACAAAATATATAAATTTAAGAGTAAATGCCCAAATCGGTTCCTGACAAAAAACTCGGTGCCCAAATTAGTCCCTCACAAAATAAATTTGTTGGATAGTCCCCAACAAAGAGAAACAGGACCCACATTAGTCCTTCAATTAGTCCAAAACTCACGGTGTCACTGACGGTGCTGATGTGTCACGTTAAGTGACATGCTGAACGCCACGTTGGATTAGAAACTACGTCGTTTGGAGAGAGCACATCCACGTTGGTCAGAATAAGTTCACTTTCATCCAAGGATTATCGTCGTCTCAACATTTAGGGTTCTTCCTAAACCAGAAAGCAGGGGATTAAATCGAAGATTGAACCTATGAATTTGGGGAAAATTGATTTACGGTATAGTGATTGTGGGTTTATACTGATAACTTTAGGTTTCTTCTTAGTTTTTATGCGATGAATAATTCTTTTGGAAGGGGGAGCTCAAGTAGTTCATTTGGGTCCAGAAGTGAAAGAAGGAGAGTTACTCCATTGTGTAAATGTGGAAGGCACATTTCTGTTTACGCCTCCAAGACCATTAGAAACCCTAATAGATCATATTTTGGGTTCCCCAATTTCAAGGTGAGGTTTATTTTTTCATACGTTCCTTTTTCTAATTTCAACATTATTAACTGTTTAATTTAATTTGGTTTAGAAAAAGAAGCCACACTGTAACTTTTTTACATGGGTGGATGATGCTACATCTGAATAAAAGGGCTACTCGAGATTGGGTGGCCAAGAAATTGGAGAAGAGGATACTAACACAGCCCAAGATGTCCAGGTTAGAGGCATTTGAGCACATGAAGAAGGAATACAATGTTCATTTGAATATGAAGAAAGTAAGCAAGGCTTTGAAAAAATCAAAGGGAACCATTGAAGTTTGTGAGAAGAAACAATATGGAAGACTAAGAGAATATCTTGCTGAGCTGTTGAGGAGCAACCCTGGATCCACTTGCAAATTGCAAGTCACCCCCCACCTAGGCCAGCCCCACATAAATGATTGGAATACTCTATAATCACTGACATTAGGACTTTTTTGTATGGCTCTGATATAGGAATTCATTGGAATTGTAATTAGGCCAGTTATTTAGAATTACTTTGGTTTTGGCCCTGTTCAAATGTGTCAGATAGCTTTTTTTGTATGCCTCTGGTTATGGCCATATTAAGTAGGAAACTTTGTTTTTTTGGAAGACTATTGTGTTGGTCTTAATGGTATATTATGTCAGTTGGTTTTTTTGAAATTGTAACTATCTGGTGATGAAATGAATGGGAATTGTGTTTGTAACTATCTGTTTGCTGTCATTGCTCTCTTTTGGATGTTGAATTTTTGAATTGGAAAACAAACCATCCTTGGATTAGTACTTGCAATAGGAACACTTTCTTGTTTCTGTCAATACAGGATGCCATAAATTTGTTTGTTGTGTCACATTTGGGTTCATGTTTAGCATAACTGAACAAGCTCTATCAGTAGTTAATATCCCTTATTAGTCCTCAACATTTTTTATCGAGGACCTTTTTAGTCCTTCATTACTTCATCATTAAACAATATTAGTCCTTAACAAATTTATCGGGGTCCATTTTAGTCCTGTTAACCATGAGCTAACACCAATGCCACAAAACGTGTTAGCAGACCAACTAGTCTACCCCCTTCTGCATAATTCCCTCCATCACAGTATCATTAAACTTTGTTGCATGTCATGTCATTCAACTTTATACTATACATTGTGCCAAAAAACTAAACTTCAACAACATAAACCATATTATTTACATTGCAAGAACAACATCTCATAACATACAACACTGATTCTTCCATTACAAATATTTACAGTCCAAAAAAATACAACATGTAATGGTTAAAGGTTTAGGCAATTCTCAGCAAAACCACATTTTTTATTTCACTCCAGCCAACCAGCAAGATAAATACATATTACAAACACAGCAACAATGGATCAAACAAACACCCTAACACACCTACACACATGCATAATTTCCTTCTCATCCCTTTCAATATCTGTCTGCATCTTCTTTGATAGGTCTTCAATCTTTATATAGTGGTCATTAATCTTCTTTTTGTGCTCGTTCACCTCCAGCTGCATTTCATCATTGAGTTTCATGTCCAAAAAATTAAACTTAAATTCCATTTCAGCTACATTCAGCTCTATCTTGTTAATTCTCTAATCTTCCAGCTTCATGGTATCAGATGTAGCATCATCCATCCATATAAAAAAGTTACAGTGTGGCTTCTTTTCCTAAACCAAATTAAACTAAATAGTTAATAATGTTGAAATTAGAAAAAAGAACGCATGAAAAAATAAACCTCACCTTGAAATTGGGGAACCCAAAAAATGATCTATTGGGGTTTCTAATTGTCTTGGAGGTGTAAACAGCATTGTTCCTCCCACATTTACACAATGGAGCAGCTCTCCTTCTTTCACTTCTGGACCCAAATGAACTACTTGAGCTCCCCCTTCCAGAAGAAGTATTCATCATATAAAAACTAAGAAGAACCCTAAAGTTATCAGTATAAACCCACAATCACTATATAGTAAATTAATTTTCCCCAAATTCGTAGCTTCAATCTTCGATTTAATCCTCTGCTTTCTGGTTTAGGAAGAACCCTAAATGTTGAGACGACGACGTTCCTTGGATGAAAGTGAACTTATTCTGACAAACGTGGATGTGCTCTCTCCAAACGACGTAGTTTCTAATCCAACGTGTCGTTCAACATGTCACTTAACGTGACACATCAGCACTGTCAGTGACACCGTGAGTTTTGGACTAACAGAAGGACTAATGTGGGTCCTGTTTCTCTTTGTTACGGACTATCCAACAAATTTATTTTTGTGAGGGACTAATTTGGGCACCGAGTTTTTTGTCAGGACCAATTTGGGCATTTACTCTAAATTTAATCAATTAAAACTATTTTATAACTGAATTATATTAGATTATATTTTAATAGAAATCTAACTTTATTTCTTATGTAGACCAACATCTCAACATATTAGATTCTGTATACGAATATATTAAAAGGTTTTTGGGAGAGGTTATACTTACTATTTTTTTCTTACTATCAAATCGTAATCATTGATTTTCGTCAATCTAATGGTTATAATTTATTATGTCAATCTTATTAATTAATTATTAATTTTCAGTAAATTATAACTATTAGATTGACGAAAATCAACGGTTAAGATTTGGTAGTAAGAAAAAAAGGTAGTAAGTATAACCTCTCCCAAGGTTTATTGTTTCTTAATCTTATATTTTATCTTTTCTATTCTTTAATATTATTTTTTGTTTTCTATATTTACAAATTGTTTGCCAACGTATATAACATTGGAATTGTATTTGCAGGGGAGAGAACATGATGAGAAGTTTTTTCCTACTACAAGCATCATGATGTGTTTGTTGGATTCATGTAGTAATTTTAATTTACATAGTATGGATTGATTTGTTGAATTTAAAGAAATATATGTTATTTAATTTGGGCATTTTATTTTTGAGAGTGACTTAAATGCAGATTGTGATAAGATGTTGTTGTGATATATGGTTCTGTTTGGATATTGAAATTATGGTTTTTGTTTTAACAACATAACTTGAGTTTTTTGTATAGTTGATTCATGTTTTACTTGAAAGTTAAAAATTAAGATAACGGGTCAGGCTAGGCCATTTATCTTTTTATAAACGGGCTAGACCAGGCTAATAGTTAGACTCGTACTATATTATCGGCCCAGGTCAAATTGAAATTTTTTGTCATAGGCTTGGGCTTTTCAGGACAAAGCTCAGCCAGCCCAACCCACTTTCACCCCAAATGTTCTTCATACTCCATAAGGAGTAATGGTTTTATGGATTGATATACATTGTGAGTTTAAATTAGTAGTGATGCATAATATGATAATGTATGTTATGTAAATGCATGACTGAGGAGGTTCCCTAGCCAGGAGAATATGAAATATGGAATTTACTTGGAACTAAAGTTATGTGAATAAAAATTCCTTGTGGTCGACACTTAAAAGAAAGAGCCAGGAGGGACCTTTCGTGGAAGTGTCATATGAGCATTCTTTTGTTTGGCACATTGGCCAATGAAATGGCTCTAATGATATATATATATATATATATATATATATATATATATATATATATATGTGTTTATATTTTTCCAGCTGCTGTACATGCAATAGTCAAATACTTGCCATATATATATATGTGAAAACATTAAATGTTGCGAATCAAAATCATACACTTGCTATTGTTGTATGTAAAGCAGCTGTAGAAATGATTTTACTATATGAGTGTGTGTGTGTGTGTGTGTGTGCGCGTGTGTGTGTGTGTGCTTTGACGAGACATGTATTATAATGTTTTTTAATGCCTGTATATCATGAAAGTGAACTTAAGGGTGGAGAAATCTCCAAGGACTCTTAGTTTATAGAGATGATCATCTCACCCCATGTGGGAAATTATATTTCTCTTCTTTTGTGCTACTAGGATTGACCCAGGATATATTGACAACTTCTGACAATAAAACTTTGGATCTATCCTAGGTATTTTGGATGACTTCTATGCAAAGACATCTTTACTATTCTTCAAAAAAATCTGCTAACTCTATTTTAACAGCCAGGTCTAAAGCTTTGCCAACTTTGGTAGATTGCCCGGGCTCATTACCCAGGAAAAGATCTTCTAACTCCCCATACGGCTCCGGTCTCAGAATCAAGGCTTCTTCTCTCATATCTAGCTCAACCATATTCAATGGTTTGCCTTGCTGGTGAATGGCTTCTTTTCTTCCTAATCTGTCTCCAGGATGGATCAAGGGTGGGGAAGATGGTCCACCTTCATTATCTTTCACAGCTTCAAAATAGCACTCAGGTGACTCCTTTTGATCACCTTGGATAATGACTATCTCATTCTTGTTGCCACTATCTTCAATTTTTGGCGCTTGGTGGACACCAACACGTCCCACTTATGAACAGTTGGCCTTCCTAAGATTATGTTGTATGGGGATGGAAAGTCGGCCACGATGAACCTTACCCACTTCGACTTAAACGTTTCCTTTGTGCCAAGGGTCAACCCGAGTCTATGTATCCCCTTGGAGGGATGTTTTCTCCATTAAAGAGTATTAAAGTCGTCTTACACGGCTTCAAATCTTCCTTATCCAGGTTCATCCTCTTTAAAGCATCCCATACGATAATATCAGCACAGCTGCCAAGATCTACAAATATCTTTTTAACCCGGTAATTTAACAGGGTACCCGTGGTGACCAAACCATCCCCGTGGCTTGGCACCACGTCTTTTAAGTCATCTTTAGTGAAATACAAAAGTGGAGGTTCTGACTTGCTGGGATCTTCTTTGAATTTCGGTCGATCCTTAACCGAAAGCACTTCTCTTAGATACTTTCTTCTAGCAGTTACTGTATCTCCACCACCACCTAGAGCTCCATTGATGACGTTGTAATCAAACTCGGCTTCAGAGAACTCATAATCATTAGACTCTGTATTCTTCCCTTTCTCATTTTTCTTTTTCTTTTCTTTCACAAGATTTTTGCTCTTGTTGTGGCCTCTTTGTTTTCTTTTATTATTCTTTCATCCTCGTGTTTTGATCACATGCTGGAGTAGGTTATCTTCCCTGATGAATTTTTCAATTGCATATTTGAGATCCCAACATTGGTCAGTAGTGTGTCCGGGTCCATCATGAAACACATAATATCTAGACTGATCTAACCGACTTTGTTGAATACAGGTCGAGGCCGCTCTACCTTCTTCATCTTGGTCATGGCTACCTCCCTCCAAATTTAGGACCGAGATATATTCAACGAGGCATACTTCTCGTATCTTTCAATCCAGAATCTATCATCCGAATTTTTACCCCGAAAATTCGATTGTTTCTTATTTCCTGGTCATTGTTTCTCTCTTTGGGTCAGACTTTTCCTTCTCGAACTCCGGCATCTGTTCTCTTTAATTGGAGCATTTGTTATCTCCATTTGTTCTAGCTCCAAATACTTTTTTGACCGAGTTCTAAATTTTTCCAATATTCTAACCGGCTCCTTGTAAATTGATTTCGCTAGTCGAGATGAACCGTTCAACCCAACTACAATAAAATGCACATGAACATTTTCTTGTAACCCTGGAACCTATAGGGATGCGTCCTTGAAACGATCCAATTATTTTTAGAGTATCTCACTTGGTTGCTATCTGATTTTTTCAAATGTGAACTCAGACTTTTGGTGTTTTTTACTTCTAGCAAAATTCAGCAAAATCTTATCTCCAAACTCTTCAAACAATCCAATTGAATTTGCTGGCAAAGTCGAAAATCATGTCAGCACTGCTTCCATCATGTACATATATGTATCAAATGTATCTATATGGACCTGAGGATCCTGGCTTCCATCATACTTTGGCAAATGTGCTGAGTTAAACTCATGTTGGAATAACGCATATATGATCTCATTCGTGAAAGGGCTATTGTTGTACTGCCCCCTACGGTACGTTCTTCTATATGTTCCAGCTTCACTACGGCCCTGAACTTGAATATCTCGATTGCGATTAGCTTCACCTCGGTTCTGCTCCATATTTCTTGTTATTTCAGCATTTTGATCTTGGCGACCACTCACCACTTGACACGAGCTGTCGAACTCGCGCAAATTAAAAATTATATTTTTATTAGGGTTCAGAAAATTTGTAGTAAAGTGGAAACCCTAAGTCGTCTCTCAAGGAAATTATTTTGGTAAAAATCGCTTATGATGACAGAAAATTAAAAGGGGGTTTTGGATTTTGATTGAATAATTAAAAAGGCAAAATATAAATTTGGAATAAAAATTCGTAATTGAAAATTAACCAACCTAAGGTTAGGGTTCCATGGACATCTTTCCTCGGATAAAGATATATCAGAATCGTGATTGATCGTCAATCGAATCAGAATCCTTATTTCCAATTGGCAACCCTCTCTAAGCGATCGCTTAGCATTTGATCAAATACGGTGCTTCTACTGATACAATCGCAGAGTATCAGCCCGTTTGATTTAAGTTCATAGGGTCAATCAATCTAACCATCAAATCTGATGATTAATCCCTTTCCATAATTGCAATCGCGAACCTCAGATTGAATATCCACGATCGCACGATATCAATCTGAGTTGGGAAGGGAAACGAAACTGATTTAAAATAAAGCGCAGACCCTCAAGACTAATCCATGGAATATTTTAAAATAAAGCGATCGCTCCAGAGAAAGTGCTTTGATCCCAAAATACAAAAATTCAGAATGAATAAAATGTTTCCTACTCTGCCGTCATATACCCCTACCCAAAGCGGGTTACGGTTTAGTTCTGATCGGCCCATCTGTCTAAAATACGAAATAAAATAAATAAATTAAAATAAAACTAAAACTTGGCTTTGGGCCACTTAAGTAACTGGGTTTTAATTTAAATTACAAGTCCAATAATAAAATAAAACTTCAGCAAAATGCGTTCGACTTGACGTAAGAAATATACCAGCTTCCAGTCCTAATTGGGCTTCAAACTCTTCATAAGAATTGTAGTCCTCTGTGTTATCTGAAAAATCCAAAAAGAACGGAGTCAATCCGACAACTGTGGACCGAGATATTGCCAAAATACAGAAGTAACGTAAAGCTGAAAAATTCTGACGAAAATAAATTAAACCCAATCAAAAACTAAAAATATAAATTAACTCAAAACATCATTATTTTATTCAAATAAATCTTAAAAATACTAATCAAGAGTAACTAATAAGTGTAATAAAATATGAGTTATCACCACTCAACTTTGATCATCTACGCCTCGACCATCGTTGCCTCTAACTTATAGTTGGTAGTTAACTTCATTGGCATTTGTGCTCTCGTTCTCAACATTATTATCGGCATTACCACCATGGTGAACTCCCCTATTCCTTTCTCTTCTTGTATATTCTTCTCCTCGAACTTGTCCTTTAGTACACTCCGAGTTCTTTCAATGCAGCAACCACTTTTCCATCTCTTGCATCCTTTGAGCGTCTTCATGTCTTTGGAGATTATTATAGTTTTCAACTTCTTCCATCCGCTGTAAGATCGCATTGAGGATGGTTTGCGCGAGGCAAGTATCTGCATCCACAACTGTACGTTGGTGAGGTGCTGGTTGAACTGGAGGATTGGGTGTTAGTGTTAGGGTGGAAGCCATGTCCGAGATGTCATCACTAACGCGTACTGCATCAAAACAGGATTCGCTGGTGGCGGCAAGTGACTACTACTTCTAGTGTTCACCATGTCTGGTTGTGGGAATATGAATTTACCAAATCCCAGCAGACGGTGCTAATGTGTTGTCCTAGGAACAAAGATGTCTAATCAAGAAACTAATGAATTAATCTTGGATCTAGATGCTCTCTCAGATATCTATGGGTTAGATACTTTTGAGTGTAGTAGATCACTGTGCACTAATAATAATAGCGTTAGCCAAAAGGGTGGTGTGTGTGCACGATGACAACATAACAGCAGAAAGAGAATAGGTGTCCATACATGTAGGCTTTACCTCTTATTTGTTAGATTTACTTATGGGTAGTGGAATTCTGGACCATTGGTGCCTCCTCTTAAAGCCCACGTTGAGATTCATTGTTATCATATTAGGATTAGTATTTTGGATTGATACTTTCCTTTAGTTATATTAATTTCCTCTTTCTATTGCTCATTATTGGGCTTTATATTGTATGAGCCACTTATATGGGTCTATAATACCTTGCAAATGAAAAGACTAGTGTGAAACTATCATTGAAAAAAGTGGGTTTTAGTTTGCAATTCAAATCGCGATTTTCTAATCAATACATCACTGCAAATTTTATGGAGGCAAAATAGCAAACAAGGCGAGGCATAGAATCATGTTGCGGTTAAGCTTTTGCGAAGAAATGACAACCATGTCCTCCCCACTTCCACTCTTGATCTTGATCTCCAATTATGTGTGTTTTTTATTTTATCTCCACACGCAATGCTAATGCAAACGCAATTCCACACTCGGTGTAAGGAAGATAAAGCAGAACAGAAGCGATAGCAAGGAGGTTAGGAAAAAATTGAAGATGGAAGAGAGAAAAAAAGAATTGTAATTGATTGGAACCGTTGGATCTAATACTGATCTTTTTGAGTCCTATAACTTTTTGAGTTAAATTTCAGTTTACATACAATGAATATAAATATGCTATATCTAAAAGAGGATTTTAGTCCCAATATGATGTGAGTTTGACAAGTGATAATATCACACAAAGTTCTTGGATTCATTAAAGATTTACACGTCTTTCCTGAAGGAAGGAAACCTACAATGCTGACAAATTCACAAAAGGTGTAACATAACTTATTTAATTTCAGAACGTAACCATATATCATCATGCTCGTGGGTGCTGTGTTCCCATACGTCTTCTTTAATTTATCCTTCAATTTGTACTAAAAAAAAAATTATCCTTCAATGTTTTTTATTTTTTTTTGGCGATAACTTATCCTTCAATAATTAAAGAAGCACAGTCCTATTCGCCAGCACATATATTTCTCGTTATTTAGTACAAGTAAACTCAATAGAACATTTAAGTATGCTTCATGCTTGGAGAAACTTTAAAAAATTAAATAATTAATTAACTATCTTTACATAAAAAAGAAGAAGAAAAAGATGTAGCGTTTAACTTCACCGAGTGCGTCGGAAAGTACTTCAACACCTAACCATAAAAAATCATCAAACATGCTTGAAATGTTTTGTCTCCTACTAAATAAGTTAGACCGTCTTATTCTGCCACTATACGTTTCTTTAGTATAATTGTTTCTTGTATAGTGATATTTATGCAAATTGTACTACCAGTCAATATCATGATAATGAATGCAAATACCTTTCATATTTCAAAGCAACTGTTTAGGCATGGAATAAAACCTTATAATTAAATGGTAGAAAGTTTGCAGAGCGAAGAGTTGTCAAAGATATTGTTAGTTATTAAAAATAGTATCAGCTATTAACAAGTCATTTACAATATTTGCTGAAAAATTATAAACTTTTACAGTTGACTTTTTTTAAAAAAAAAATTAAAGTGCAAAATTTGACTGTCACTTGCGTTTAATTCCTTAATAATTAAGTACCCAAAATACACATAATATGGATAAGTACTTAATACTTATCATTTTAATTCCTTAATAAGTACTCTTACGGTGTTTATTAAAAAAAAAACTCAAATATTATGACCACTATATTAATATTTTTTGTCACTTATTAATAGCAAGGGTAAAGTTTAAAAAATAATTAATATTTTAAAGCAAAAAAAATATTAAACAACTTTATTAAAGTGATAAAAAAATATTTAAATTAAAACATTAGATATATTTTTAAAAATTTTAATATAATAAATACTATAATATTTGTTTAATTTTTATTTTTTTAATTCGTTAACTACTTTTATTTTTTTTATTTGTTGGTAAACAGTTAACAACTTCATTATTAGCTCCTTATGAACAAATCCCTTATCTTTATCTCTTCCATAAATTAATTGGCCAATAACTTGTACGACGTACTTTCACTTTATCATTAAATGGTTTTAATTTCTTCAACTGGAAAATATCTTCTTTTTCTAGCATAAAACATTGGGTGGGTATTTCCAAACTATTTTCACTAAATAAATAAAAGCAATTGAACCTCTGATTTTCAACTTTAATTTAAAAGCAGTAGACGAAGAGTATACGAAGAAAATATTAAGCAGTCACAAATATTTTTATAAAATTGTTACTTGATTAAGTTGACATTATTGATAATTTATAAATAAATAAACAGTTCTCGTCATTTTAACTTATCCATTTTATTTTTTCAAATTTTATTTTTTGCTACCTGGCAACATATTTAGTATTGATTAAATTTAGAAATATTTTTTTTAAGAAAAAGACTTGTCAATAATTATTAATTTGAAATTATTCCAAGCAGAAATGTAAAATAAAATTTTTACAATTTGGAAACTATTGTCAACGAGTAGGACCCACGCGGCGTGCACGCGTGCGACGACATCTGGGTCCGATTAGCATTCTGCTGTAGGCTTGCAACAGTAACCCTTTTCTTAAGAGTCAGAGCCCTGAAAGTGACCCCTTTTTTATTCTTTTATGTTTTTTAATATTATATGCCGTCTTAATCAATTGCATAATGGCCATCCCAATTACCCTCAAATACACGAATGTTTTTAGTGTAGTGCACGAATAAATCTTTGGTACTACTTCTGTACTTAGATTCAGTACATCTTAGTAATGAGAGTATTACACATCAAAGGAGAGAAAAAAAATTTGACAGAAAAAATAATAATTTATCTTACATGTAATATTATCATTGATGGGATGCACTGAATCTTTGGTACAGCAGTAGTACCAAAGATTTATTCGTGGTCCAGGACCATTCTTCTACTTAAAATTTGACATCTGGATTAATTTTTTTTCTCTCTCTCCTCTCTTCTTAATTTTTTCTCTCTTTCTCTCACTTCAGTCCCACCAAACCTTTTTTTGACGCCGGAGCACATTAACTTCACTCTCAAATACATATAAACAAAAAAAAACTGAAATTTGTGTAACCCCCACCGGCAGAACCACCATTTCAAAATCACACTGTCCCAATCCATATAACTGCTAATGTGAACATAACTTACCTAGCATGTGTTGCCAATCCATTAGCATAATGAATTCCCCAAAAAAGTTGAAGCTTCTCCTCGATTAGGATTTGGTATAGCACTGATTGATTGCTTGCAAAATTTCTTCAATGAGTGGGAATCGTTGACAATTGAAGGGTCAAACAATAACATATTTTTTTTTAGAAATATTTCAATTAATTCATCGTTTCGCAATTAGTCTAGTTCAGGGCTGGTCTTAAGATTAAGACTTTAAACTCCTTTCAAAGACGATACTATAGAGGATCAAACACATATTTTTACTCTCATCTGCTTAGCTCCTCGGTACCAACTGAGCTACTATCATTTGGTAACATGCATGATAACACATTGATCCTATCTATACAAGAAAAAAATATTAAGAAACCATTGACAAGTGCATGTGCACTAATTACATTAGATGTTTGCCCAATTGCTTACTAAGTTTAAGTTGGAAATTAAGTTTTCTTTTATAAATAGTCTAATTGAATCCAATATTAAGATCAGTAATACTTGGTATAAGACCCCTGGATATTGGGATCCAACATAGTGTATATGCTATAACGTGGAAGTCACCAAAATGAGAAATCAGGGGCTCCCTATGATTAGCAGAATGATAATGGCTCCGCTTAATGACTCATATAATGCCAAAGGAAGACAATAAAACAATCTCGGACAAAACCTACTATTTAGCCTCAGTTCTCATATTGCATGCTTGCTAGCTATTTGGATGAATTATTTTTTGTGTTTGATCAAATCAAGTGAAGATTGCAGTAGCTATGATCAATATATCAACAAAAAACATGCAAGTTAATTTAGTGATCTATGGTATTATTTTATATTGGGATCTCTACAAATTTTATTTTAGTGTGATATATAATTATACTGTGTGGTAGTCTGGTAGATAAAACCCAAAAGAAAAAAAAATGATGTCATAATGCAGTAAGCTTTAGGTGTGCAAACTGACAAATTGAATTATACATGAGAGTAGGGCTACAAATGTGTGAAGACACAAAGTAGTGAAGGGTGACCTGACCTCCCCCACATGAGTAAGTAAAGAAATAATGAGGACAAAAGAAGGACTACAAAACTGTGAAGTACATTCCCAACCATAGTACTCTCTTAGAGGGGTGAAAATAAAATTTTAAAGTTATAAATATTATTAAAAATAATAAAAGATATTAATTATTATAAATATTTTTTAAGAAAGAACTAAGTATTAGTATTATTATAAAAAAAATATTATTTTATATATAAAATAAAAAAGAAATTAACATCTAGGGATAATCGGCCGTTAATGTTCATCTCTCCCTCTGTCCACCCCATGCGTGTCACATGATTGAGAGTGGAGAGAAAAAGATTAAGCCAGCAAACTTGCTTTAATTGGTTGAGATCCATTGGTCCATATGTTTTTGTGAATGCGCAACGTGTTTGACTTGTTTCCATGTCCTATATTTTTAATGTATTTTTTTTTTCTTATTTAATTTTGTCAAGTCAGCCACAGTTTAATGGGGTGGCGATATTGAATTGAAACACGCTCTGTGCCTTACACGACAAATTCTCATAATGGCTTGGTTTACTTCTCAAACATCATCACCAAACTCTGTCTTAACTCTGTCTCTCTGAACATCATGAAGATATCACTAAATTAACCAATATGACAAATTTGCTTGGAGTTGCTTTAATTAATTAATAAACCATTGTAGATTGGGTAATTAATAAGGAAGAGATAAAGTTATTATAGGATTTAGAAGGTTTAATTCAGATAATATCATGAGGGAAAAAGATCTTCCTATGAGGGGGAATAACGGGAAAACAAATTAATTAGGATTAATAAAAATGTATTTACTACAAATTATTTTAAAAAAATACTAATTACTAGTATGAAACAGAGTTATACATGTCAACATCCTATGTATAGAACTGTCATTCTACCCCTAAAAACGTCACTCCACGTGGTGCCATACAAATTAAAATGAGTTATTTTTTATTTTATTTTTTAGAGTTTGTTATAAAATAATATAAACTATTAAAAAGACCATTACTTAACACCTTAATATAGATTGGGAGGTAACGCTTTCTCATATTCCAAGAGAAGCTAATTCCTGTGCAGATTGGTAAGCCAAGTCTGCTCTTCACAAAGATACTGGATTCTGGAGTCATAGAATTATGCCGTTTCACCTTGCTCAGTTATTTGATCACGATCTTCAGGGAATCTCCTCTTGTAGGGATATAGACCCTGGATAGTTATTTTTTGTTTCTGGTTGTTTGTTTGTTTTTGTTTGGGGCTTCGCCCCTTAATGTTATCAAAAAAAAAAAAAATTTGAGCTAAAATGGTTCTTCACGTAATATTATAGCTTCAGTGACCACAATGTCATGAGTTCGATCCTCACCGCCTCTATTTTCAAGTGGAATTAAAATAAGTACAAGGTAAAATCAAACAATTAGGCGGATATAATATCCACACTTCAAGCCCAACTTCAGTGACTATAAGGTCATGAGTTTGATCCTCATCGTCATCACTTTCGAGTGGAATTAAAATAAGTACTAAAATCAAAAAATTGAGCATATACAATATCCACACTTCAAGCCTAAAAGGAAATATACATATTGAGAGAGAAGTCAAGTAACATAAGGATACATTATAGTAGAATATAATTTTTATATAAAATTAGGAAATTTTTTAATATGCTCTGGGACCATCATGGTCTTTTCATTAAAAAATTGACACTTATACTAAAAAAAAAAAAAATCTCTCTTTCCTTTCTCCTCTCTCCTTAACCTTTTATCTTTTTATCTCACTTCCATCCCACCAAATTTTTATTAGGCCTGGAGCACACACATATTGCTCTAAAATTAGGCCGTGACAACATAATAAAACAATTTTATTAAAGGGATATGTTATTTTACTTATCATTTTTTTTTCTTACCTTTACCTACCACCCTCCAATACTGTTAGATCAGAATATCAAGAAGAGAGAAAAATAAATGTTAGTTAAGATTCTGATCTAATAATGTTTTAGAATGGTAGACAATGGCAGACAAAAAAAAATAGTAGGTAAAATAATCTATCCCTATAATAAAATTGTTTTATTTATGTGACTAATCCTATCTAATACAAGATGTTTTTGTTTTGTTGTTGTTGTGAATTGGAAAGGTAATTAGGTTTGATTTTGCCAGATATTTTCACTAATCAGGTTAGAATTAATTAGTTTGATGTGATAGATTCTTGTTGGCGATGACCAAATGGACCATCTCACTATCACTGTTTTCTAATTGATATGACATAAGTCAACAAACTATAACCTTTTTACAAAAGTCAATTGATATAATTTTGGGGCTTGACTAACTTAGCAGTGAACTTTTCTGGTGCACATTGAATGGCCTGCAATCAAAGCCTTTGACTTCAATCAGCCAATTAGGATTTGTAAATCAATTTTTTTTTTTAATAAATTACGCCGATTTTGACTCTAGTTCGTCAAGCCTATGTAAATTACGTAGACTGTTTTTGTGTCCGTAGAAATATGTATTTTAAAAAAGTTTGGCGTCATTTGAATTCTTCATCCTACAAATTCCTCTTCTAGTTTCTTCGTATTATACCCAAATCTTTGTTATTAATTTTAGGAAGGTATAACTATTTATTTAAAAATATAGTTATAACCTTTTAATAACTATTATTTTTATTATTAAATTAAAATCAAATCATTGATTATAAAATAATATTGAATGAGAGTGATTAATTTAATTTTGATCAAGAGCTAACAAAATAATTATAAGGAAAAAATATAAATATAATCTGCCTAATATCAATATATATATATATATATATATATATATATATATATATATATATATATATATATATATATATATATATATATATATATATATATATATATAGGGCTTATCATTTCTCAAGCTGCTTGAGACAATGTTATCTCTGACTACTAAATCATAACTGCACAAAGATAGACCAATGGTGATAAATGAAGAGAGAGAAAAATGAAACCATAACCATTCAAAGGTGGATCAATTAATATAAGGAAATGTCTTTCCCATACATATATATATATATATATATATGATAGGATCAACTTACATCAGTGTAAGAGTAATAACTCTTTGGATCAGAGGTTCAAACTCTGTCTCAAGCAAATTCTTGAAAAATCTTTGGGGGACAGAGGACGTGCCTCTGTCCTCGAAGGAGGGATTAGTCTCATACTTCCTCCGGCATTGAAGCTCAATGCACCCGCTGTTCTAATGAGGGGGTAGCTTTCGGGCCGTACTCCGAGGACAAGGTGACCGAAGGAGGTTGAATGGGGAAACCCTCCAAGTTATACCAATGAGGGGTATCTTCATCAAGCCTATATATAGGGAAAAACATTTCTCAAACAGCTTGAGATAAGTTTATCTCCGGCCACTCTAAAATTACGTCATTTTATTTATTTATTTCCTTATATTAATTGATTCACCTTTGAATGGTCATGATTTCCCTTTTCTCTCTCTTCCTTTATCACCATTGATCCATCTTTGTACGGTTATGATTTAGTAGCCGGAGATAAAATTATCTCAAGCAGCTTGAAAAATGATAAGCCTATATATATATATATATATATATATATATATATATATATATATATAGAGAGAGAGAAAAAAACATTTCTACAGCCACTTTAGATAAGGTTATCTACAGTTACCATTTTTAACAATGTTCTCCCGGGAGAATATAGTTATAACATTAAAGTTGCTTTTTTTTATCTCTCCTCCGTTACTTTTCAGAACTTGTTTGCTGACGTGAAGAGAGAGAAAAAAAAGCAACTTTAATGTTATAACTATGTTCTCCCAGGAGAACATAGTTAAAAATGGTAGTTGTAGATAACCTTATCTAAAGTGGCTGTAGAAATGTTTTTTTTCCATATATATATATATATATATAAGGAAGGTTATACTAAAAACATTTTTCGTTTACAACATCTTACAATCATATTTTATCCGTTGATTTTCGCCAAACAACGGTTATTATTTTCATAAATTAAATTAATTAATTATTAATTCGCAATAAATGATAACCGTTGATTGGTGTTGCGAAATCAGCAAGTATATCGTTCGTTTCAAGTAATAAAAGTGATAAGTAAAGATCGTTCCCACGAGAATTAATGCATCAAATATTAATTTAACTATTCTCGTTAAGTTGGAAAAGAAAATTGTTTTGATTGTGAAAGTGATTGATTCTTGTAATTTAAAAACAGAATTTTAAAAACAATAATATGAAAATGCATGCAAGAAAAGGTCAAGAACGTAACGGAAAATATGAGATTGATTAAAGATTGTAAAAAGACTGTAGCCAGGATGCACTTCACCTCCAATCCTCTCTTATATCCCTATATTGTATTTTATAATTAACTAATTGCTTTGCTAAGACAATTCATTATTTTCCTATAAATTAGTTGAACCCTAATGTCTCAATGATTTCAACCCTTTAACCCAATTAGAATCCTAGTGTCCTAGTAATCCCTCTTGAATTAAGCATTAAGCAAATGAATTAAAAATCTGCAATCTGTGTAGGCCTATGTATAGGTCATCCACAAATTGTTATTCTACCCTTGTCCAGACTAAAATCTCAATATTTCTATTGTGAGTCCTAACCCTCAAAGACCTATCATTAGAGTGGCCAATTATAATCAGGATATGAAAAAATTAACACGGGTGGAATAAAATAAACTAACTAATTAACATATAAAAACAATATAGAAAATATAAAGGATTCGCATCGGATCCGTGATCCCAACTACAAAAAGAAATTAGCCAGACATATTCATGTCTGACTTAAACAAATTAAAAGAATAAAAATTGTTCATAAATGAAAAAGAAAAGAAGAAGTAGATCGAAGATCAATGGTCTTCTGTAACACCCCGTAGTACTCCGGTTGTTATTATTTTGATACTTAGCGTACACAGCGGAAGACTTTATTTTAAAATAATAATAAATCTTTTTATGAAAATATGAATAAACTTTTTCCAAAACATTTTATGAAAACCTTTCTAATAACGTTCACGTGAGATACTGCGAGAGTGTAAATCTAAACATACATCTACTAATTAATCCCATAAGCCAGTATTAGTGGCCATTGACCATCAAGATATGACATCAAGTGTCATTCCTGACGGAGTCTCACGGACATCATAACGGCTGTATTTCGGATAACTGGGAACATGGTCCCACATATACCGTTAACCTAATTGATACAAGAATTTAAACAAATAGCTTGCAAGTCCCAAACGAACTGCAATCCCCTCAATATATCAATACAACAATAATTCTCCATGCCCAAATTAACTGAATGCATGCATCAAGTCTATATTAATCCTAAAACATAACATCAGTAAATCATCCATGGCTCTAAGGATACAATCATGAGCCTAAATAAATCCATAACATAATCTCAATACAATAATTAAGCATGTTAAACAAATCTACATGTCGTCATAAGTCTAAACATAATATAAACTATCAGCTGTATCATCAACTACTCCAATGCGGGGGCCTTGCCCCTAAAAGGATCGCCACTACCCTAGGTACCTGAAATGATGTCCCCAAACGGGGTGAGATAACATCTCAGTAAGCTCAAGGTTCATAGAGGATCCTCTAATCCCTTGAGTTCACTTCCTGCATGACAAGTCAGATATAAAGCATATAATACAAACATACAGCAACAATATAGCATTATCATATCATCCTTGTGTAAGCCCAAGGTCAAAGCCATAGAAGGTTACACATGTGTGACTTCCAGGGTCAAGCCATACACAGTTAACACAACCTCAGTATGAAATAGCTCCCATAGTCAAGTCATAGGCAACCTACATACCATGATCACTGGCCAGAATCCTTATAACATATATCATCAGTGCATCATCATAACATCAAGATCATATAACATCTATATGAATGTGAATACCATCATGGTGGGGCCACAAGAGAGGAGTCAACTAGAACTAGGAGCATACCTCAGGGAGCTTAGCATAAGCCCACACTCCAATATAATACATATGCTCCAACAAAATTCTCAAGTGCACGATTCTTTAAGCACACGTAGAGTATAAACCATTCACATCATTAATTACATATTAATTAATCAAGTCATATTCACGACTTAATCATTTAATGATTCCACTTTTCATACTCATATGCCAATAATATGCTCATTACAAGTCTAGACCAATTATTACTTATTACATATTTTAGTGCATTATTACAAGCCATCTTATTCTTCAATTACTTACATAGCTTAAAATCACATGCAAGGCTCACTTAGGTAACTTAGATTATTTTCAACTCATCCAAGCCATATATATGATTATTATAAGATACTAAGGGTTCTCATAAGCCTACTTAGCTTAAATATCACTTTTACAGTTTTTCCATAACTGTACATGCTTCTATTTTCTAGTCACTGAGCCCAACTCACTTGTTATAAAATTCTTATCTTTTTGTATGTTAATATAGACTCAATGAACTTTCCAAAAAGGTATACATGCCTAATTTGGAGTTTTCTAGCTTCAGTTATCATCATTTGAAGTTGGACAAGCAAAGCTGTTTGCTAACTCCGAACAGAGCCCTAAACATCTTTTACCATTTCTGCGATTCTGGAAATCTACTAAACCCATTTCTCGCAAATTTTTATGTAGACAACTAGACATATTTAGCTTTAATTAGACATATTATGAGCCTAATTTGAGTAAGAATTAAGGGAGAAGCAATTCGTGGAAGTTCAACTCACAAATTTATTTTTAGGCAGTGCAGGGGATCCCAACATCCCTCACGGTTTTTGTCCCTGTGAGAGTTCCAGGAGTTCGATTTCTTTAAAATTTTAATATGTTGTAGTGGATACCTAGGGATTTAATTCTAGGTATCATAAGCTTAATTTGAGTAAGTAATGAGAGAGATATGAATTTTAGAATTTGGACCTTTGGAATTGTCCCTGCACGACGCGATTTTGGGCAGTCTGGACTCAAATTCACGTTCTGCACAAACCAAAATACATAATCCTCTCAAATTTTATGACAATATAGATGATATCTCCAGATTTAAAATGAGGTATCATTAGCCTCATTTGACCAAAGGATAAGGGAGATATCACCCTCCAAAGTTAGGGTGTAAATTAAGATTTTTAAGCTTGTTTCTTTGTCCTTTCTTTAGTTAATTAGTCCTAACACTTAATTAATCCACTAATCCATGATTATCTAATTTTTAACACAACTAATCCACCTTATACTCAAGAGGTTAGAATCATCATGTGTCTCTTTCAGGGTCCAAGTTCATCCTTTTTCATGAAATCCATACAAGGATCCAAAGGTTGTACCTTTACACATCAAATCAACCATTTTCTTTGTTCAAAACTCACACACCCTCAAGAACAATCATCAAAATTCTTTCTTTAAAAATTTTAAACAACATTCTCATCAAATACAAGACAAAATCGAGGATTAGAAGGGAGGAAGAAAGGATTTTTGGGGCATCTTTTTCCAAAGGAAAGCTTACATCTTTAAGCTCACACCTTTAGCTCCAAGCTCCACTTTTTACCAACAAGCATGCTCCTTTAAATAAGAACACACCTTCAAAAATATGCTCAAGAGTTAGAGCTCATGAACACAAGAGAGAAAGATGAGATTTTTCAAGAAAAGTTTAGGAAACTTACACAAAAACTCAAGAGAATTAAACACACAAGTTATGTTCTTCAAGAGAGCTCAAAAACACAACTCCATAGCTCCTTGAACCTTCAAAATTGTGGCTGTTCATGAGGATAAATACCACGAAATTTTGCTTCACACCATGAAAATGGTATGGTTGTGAAGAGGAGAGTGAGGGGAACAAGTTTGGTGAAAGAGATTTGGTGATTTGGAAAGGTTTTGGAGCTGGAATCTTAGAGTGAAGTGAGAGCAAAGTTTGAAGTTTGAATTTTAGAGAGAGAAGTGAGAAAGGGGCTGCTGATTCAAAATGAGGGGGAAGGGGAAGGGTGCCCTAATTAGTGAAGCCATGTTACTTTAATGGCACTTTGTCCTTTAGTGAGATCCGGTGTAATTTTATTCTGAACCGTCGTCAAACTTTTACCTGAAAACCCCCAAGAATCTAACTTTAAGTACTTAACATTAATTTTGTCTAATTATCATCTTCATAACTTAAAATTTTGATTAGTCGATCACAGATCCACTAACAGTTGTTTAATTGCACTATAGTCTTTACCAGTGTTCTTAACTGTATCCAGATTTCATAATCTTCTTAACTTTAACATTTTTGGTCTAATTATGACTTGTTAGGCATATATTGGTCTTTATTTCCATTTTCTCATCTGTTTCCCGTTCCGGGATTCTACCGGTTGCTGCTACAGCAGTACAAAATACCTGGCAGAAGTGACTTTTCAAAAATACCCCAATATGGGTATCAATCTTCATCAAATCATATCCTTACCTCATTCATTATGTTTATATCGTTAGATTAGCTCTCTAACTATAATTTTCTCACTTGAAGCTATTCTACTGACTGTTACTGCGTAAGCAGTCAAATTCACAGATGAAAATTCACCTGTGTAAAATACCCTCAATATAGGTATCAAAATTCTTAGAATTTCAATCTCATTTTATTTATGACCATAATGTCCTCATCATAACCCTCTAATTTAAAATTCATATAATTAGGGTTACTATATCTTCGATCTTCAACTCCGTTGGAGTCCTGATCTCCAGCGCGAGTCTCCAAGAATTCTCTCAATTTTCTGTGCTCACGATTCTCTCCAACCAAAGATTTCTGTCTCTGGGGGTCTGAGTCTCTATTTATAGAGTTTGTACCCTTGCTTAGAAATCTTGATCAAATCGTCATCGTGTATCTTGGTCCAATCTTTCTCTGATTCAGAATGGGATAAGTTACTGATTTTCCCGTACCTCCTACGCTACTAGCATGGATCCCACACTGAGTGCGTGAGAGTTTTGTTCAAGTACTGGAAGTTCACGCTACTAGCGTGGTTCCCACGCTACTAGCGTGGTTCCCACGCTAACAGCGTGGTTGGCAAGATTGGCTGGTGCTGCTAGCGCGAATGCCATGCTAACAGCGTGGAGGTTCTGGATGTAAAGTTGCTTCTGGCGCTGTCAGCGCCACACCCGCGCTAGTAGCGCGGGGCTTCAGAGGGGAATCTAATTTCTACTAGAATTTGTTTAGGCTCAATCCTTACAGTTATAATTCAAGCTGTAATCTAATTTCAAAATTCTACATCAAGCATTATCTAAGAATTATTAATCAAAATAGTTATACAAACGAGCAATCATCACTCTCAAATTATCTAAAACTTTAATGCTCCATAGATATCACATGTGCTTCTTATGATTGAATCTAATTAATTACTAAGTAAGCTTTTGCAAAATCTAAGAATGCTTGTTTAGGAATTTTAAATTTTTTGTTTTTCAAAAAAATTGAATTGAATAAAAAAAATTTGAATTAAATCAGCAGAATTTAATAAAAATAAAAGTTAAAATATCTCCCCTTTTAACAGAAAAATTTTCTGTTAGATGTCTCTGTTGTGCTATTCCCCAGTTAGCAGGTATCACATGTTGTATGCGCCCGATTTCCAGATTTAGAATGTTGTTGTCCTCAGCAACAAACTACACTAGTTGAGTGAAGCTAATTCTGCGCAGGTGGAACACACACACACTTGTTAAACATAAAATAGAATAATCATAACAATAAACTGTATATAAAGGAGACATAACCAAATCAAAACAGCAAAATAAAGAAAAATACTAAAGTCAAGATAAATGGTGAAGTGTGTGACATGGGATGAAAAATCTAAAGATCCTCCATAATATCATCAGCATCTTCATGCGCCGGAGGTGATGTAGGTGGTGAAAACTGTGGCCGAAAACTCGCAGTGTCAAATATTTGGACAGGCGCTGATAGCGCTGAAAGTGCCATCCTGGCGTTGTCAGCACGGAGCTTCTGTGAATTTTGGATTAATGGCGCTCTTAGCGCCAATTTCACGCTATGAGCGCGGACTCACTGTCTCTTTTTCATTTTGTGGCGCTACTGGCGTTAGGTTGGTGCTGATAGCGCTAATTCCCAGATTTAAAATTTTTCTATGTGTCATTACTTCACCAAATCCTTAGCTTGTAAAAATTTTAAACTAACCTAATAAAAATAAAATAACTAAATAAGAAAAATTTACTATTTGGTTGCCTCCCAATTAGCGCTTGTTTAACTTCACGAGCCTGACGTACCCCTTATGATTATAGTGGTTGGAAGCATGTTACCATTGATGACCCAGTCTTTTTGGTCCAGTATTGTGTCTTTCCATGATCTTATGCATGTGGATGAGGAGGAGGGTTCTCAAGAACTTTAAACTTAGTTTTCACATGTTTTTCCTAGTTCGTGGGCGTTTTCATCTTAGTCTTTGGCTTGCTTTCTTCATGCCGCTGATGGACTTCCTTCTTGTTCCCTTTCTCAACCTTTTTCTCCGCAATATAGTTAACTTTATTTTTAGGTTGAGATGCTTGTAATGGAGCTTCAATTGTAAGTACCTTGAATGTTGCTTGCTCTCCATCCACGTGCATTATCAACTCACCCTTAGGTACATCGATTAGCGCTCCTGAGGTTGCTAGAAATGGCCTCCCGAAGATCATAGGCACACTGGCATCTTCATCAATGTCAAGAATAACAAAATCAACTGGAATTAGAAATTTGTTTATCTTGACAAGCACATCTTCCACAATACCATGTGCTTATTTTGTTGAGCGGTCGGCCAGTTGAACCTTCATCCTTGTTGGCTTTACTTCATTAATTCCCAGCTTTTTCATAAGGGTGAAGGGCATCACATTTATGCTGGCACCAAGATCGCATAATACTTTCTCTATAGTCGTTTTATCGTGGTGCATGGAATACTGAAGCTCCCTGGATCCTTCAACTTTGGAGGCAATTTTTTCTGTATGATTGCACTGCACTCCTCTGTTAGTGTAACAGGTTCATTCTCTGTGAGCTTTCGCTTCTTAGATAATGTCTCCTTCAGGAACTTGGCATACAAAGGCATTTTCTCCAGAGCTTCTGCAAAAGGAATGTTAATTTGCAATTTCTTAAAAATATCTAAAAATTTAGACAATTTCTTCCTTTGCTCATGGTGCTTGCTCTCCATGGGATATGGAGGTTTCTCAAAACGTGAGAAATCCCATTGCTTCTTCTGAACTACATGAGGTTGCTCTTTTGCTTTTTCCTTGCCTTCTTGAGTGTGCTCATCCTTGCCTGTAGAAGCTTCCACTTCTTCTAGATCCTCGCTCTTAGTTGTGATGGCATTGTAGTGCTCCCTTGGGTTGATTATGGTGTCACTGGGGAATGTTCCTGTATTTCTCTCAGCTAATTGTCTTGACAACTTCCCAATTTGTGTTTCCAGATTCCTTATAGATGTTTCGTGATTCTTGAAAGCGGATCTAATCTCTTGCATGAATTCATCGGTGGTCTTTGTCAATTGCAGTAAAGCTCTTTCTAATTCCGATGGTTGAGTCTGTGGAATTGGAGGAGGTTGGAAATATTGGTTGGATTTGTAATCCAAACCTCCCCCTTGTATTCTCCTATGGAAGTTGTTCCCTGTAGCATTGTTTTGGTTTCTCTAGTACTTTTGTAGTGGTTTTGGTTCATACCAAACTCCATTAACTTGTAAAGCCTCTAATTCCACCAGTGTTGGGCATTCGTTGGTCTCGTGCTCTCCTTTGCAATACTCATAGTTAACCGAGTTAACTTGAGCTGTAGAAATTTGCATCTTGTCCAACTTAGCATTCAAACTGGCTATCTGTTGAGATAGGATCTTTTGTTCTGCTAGCGATGCATCGTTGTTTCCCAATTGCAGAATTCTCTTTCTTGGTTGAACTAGTTGAACTGCCATTGATGCATTCTCAGTACTTGCCATGTAGTCGATCAGCTTTAAAGTTTGAGTTGTTGTCTTCTTTCCTCTGGTTCCACCAGCTGCACCATTGACAACCATTCTGCAATCTGGTGTCATTCCATTGTAGAAGACTCTGACTTTCTTTCTGTCCAACAAGTCATACTGGGGCACTTTCTGATCAATTCTTGGAATCTGGTCCAAGCTGCGCACAGAGTCTCCCATTTTTGTTGAGTGAAGTTGGTGATCTCATTCAACAACTTGTTGTATTTCTCCATGGAAAAGTGCTCCGCGAAGAACTTGGCCGCCAGTTCAACCCATGTTTTGATACTGTTGGGGGCATGTCTATCAAACCATCTGAGAGTTTTCCCTGTTACAGCAAAAGGGAATAGTCAGAGTCTAATTGCATCATCTGACACTCCGTTATGTTTGGTAGTGTCACAGATTCTCAGAAATCTGTCCATGAAATCATGTGGGTCTTCATAATCTTTCCCACCAAATGGATTTTTCTCAACCAAGGATATCAGTGTTGGCTGGATATCAAAATTGTTAGCGTTGTTTGGTGGTCTGATGATGCTTGAATTTGACCTTGTAAACAATGGAGCTAGGATTAACTCCATCAATTCTTCTCCCGGTGGTGGATTAGGTGCTGCCATCTCGGGTTCTGCTTTTGGCTCTGAGCTCGAGGATTCCTATTGCTTCCTTAGTTTGGTTAGCTTCCGGTTTTTCTTTGCAGTCTTTTCGATTTCTTGATCAAACTATAAAGGTTTGCTGTTAGCTTTACCTCGCATAGAAGAGAGAAATCAAATTAGTAACAAAATAAAAAAATTTCAATCTCAAAGATCGAAAGTTAAAACTAATATTGGCGTGATTAATCTCCGGCAACGGAGCCAAAAACTTGTTGCGAAATAAGCAAGTATACCGTTCATTTCAAGTAATAAAAGTGATAAGTAAAAATCGTTCTCACGAGGATTAATGCACCAAGTATTAATTTAACTATTCCCCTTAAGTTGGAAAAGAAAATTGTTTTGATTGTGAAAGTTATTGATTGTTGTAATTTAAAAACAGAATTTTAAAAACAATAATATGAAAATGGATGCAAGAAAAGGTCAAGAACGTAACGGAAAATATGAGATTGATTAAAGAGTGTAAAAAGACTGTAGCCAAGATGCACTTCACCTCTGATCCTCCCTTATATTCCTATATTGTATTTTATAATTAACTAATTGGTTTGCTCAAACAATTCATTATTTTCCTATAAATTAGTTGAACCCTAATGTCTTAGTGATTTCAACCCTTTAACCCAATTAGAACCTAGTGTCCTAGTAATCCCTCTTGAATTAAGCATTAAGCAAATGAATTAAAAGTCTGCAATCTATGTAAGCCTATGTCTAGGTCATACACAAATTGTTATTCTAACCTTGTCCAAACTAAAACCCCAATATGTCAATTGTGAGTCCTAACCCTCAAAGCCCTATAGTTAGAGTGGCCAATTCTAATCAGGATATGGAAAAATTAACACAGGTAGAATAAAACAAACTAACTAATTAACTTATAAAAACAATTTAGAAAATATAAAGAATTCATATCGGGTCCGTGATCCTAACTACAAAAAAATTAGCCAGACACATTCATTTCTGACTTAAACAAATTAAAAGAATAAAAATTATTCATAAACAAAAAAGAAAAGAAGAAGATGGAAGATCAATGGTCTTTCAGTCTTCAACTCCGTTGGAATCTTGATCTCCAGCGCGAGTCTCCAAGAATTCTCTCAATTCTCTGTGCTCACGATTCTCTCCAGCCAAAGATTTCTGTCTCTGGGTCTTTATTTATAGAGTTTGTACTTTTGCTTAGAAATCTTGATCAAATCGTCATCGTGTATGTTGGTCCAATCTTTCTCTGATTCAGAATGGGATAAGTTACTGATTTTCCCGTACCTCCCACGCTGATAGCCTGGGAGTTTTGTTCAAGTACTGGAAGTTCCCGCTACTAGCGTGGTTAGCAAGATTGGCTGGCGCTGCTAGCGCGAATGCCACGCTAATAGTGTGGAGGTTCTGGATGGAAAGTTGAATCTGGCTCTGTTAGCGCCACACCCACGCCAGTAGCGCGGGGCTTCAGACTAGTACTGTCAATTCGAGCTTCTTTTTGTCTTGTTTTCCTACAAAATCGTAATAAAATCAATGACAAGGTATCTGATTGAGATTTATAAAATTAATAGTAATTCTAGCCTTTTTTATTCAAGATTGAGCAAAATTCTTTCTCTTTTTGGCTTAAAATCATATATAAGCCGGAGGCATATCAATTGACGAAAATCAACGGTTAAGATATGGTTATAAGAGGTTATAAATGAAAACATATTGTAAATATAACCTTCCTCTCTCTCTCGCTATATATATATATATATATATATATATATATATATATATATATATATATATAGGTAAAATTATTTTTATCGTCGTTTTACGTATAACAATGACAGGTGTATGGTTACGATTCCCCATGTTCAATGCTTTCATGTATATATATATGGTAAGTATTTGACTGTTGCACGTACAACATCTGCAGAAATATAAATTCCTTATATATATATATATATATATATATATATATATATATATATATATATATATATATATATATATGGGTTCGCTTTTTCTGCAGTTACTGCAGATAAGTTATCTGCGGTAAGCCCAATACGACATCGTTTTGGGGCGGAAATCATGGTATTTTTGTAATTTTAATTTATTCCAGGGTTATTATAGTCATTATAATTATAATTTTCTAATCTTTCAATCTCAAAACGACGTCGTTTTGGAAGTAAATGCAGATAACTTATCTGCATTAACTGCAGAAATATTTATATTTATATATATATATTCTTATTTATAAAAGTAGAATTAAGCGGTGATCAAAATCTTGAAAAACGCTAATGGAACTTTAAAGATTAATTGTCAATTTAAAAATAAATCAATAAACTTTCAAATAAAAAAGTCATAGTAATATCTAAAGATATAGATGGTAGAAGCATAAAGAAAGATAACATTTTTACCCTTTTTATAAATATGAATTTACCTTTTTTAATTATGTGTTCTCATAACATGAAAAAAAACACAAACTCTACTTAATCGCATTATAGCAAGTTAATCTCTTTTTTAATCGCATTATATATTTTTTAATTATTAAAGTATTAGACCTCTGAATGATTAAAATCTAAATAAGTTAGTCCGATTCGGACAGGTCCTGGAATTAAGATTTTAAACTCTTTCCAAAGACGGTATTAAGAATAGTTGAACACATATTCTCACTCTCACCTACTCAGTTTTCTAGTATTAACTGAGCTATCATCCTTTAATAGATTTTTTTTTGTTTAGTGCGTGATTGCTTGCTTTATTTGTTGAACACAACGAGAAACGAAATAAGACTATGTTAGCATAAATGAAGAAGAGTTTTTGAAAATTAAGAATCTTTTAGTATATCTTATCAAAGAATCATAAAAAAATGATTTTCTATTCGATTTTGAAGTTTGCTCTTGATTATTTTCACTGCCGATAAAGCTCTGTTATTAGCTACTCTATCAATAAGAGGGTAAATTATTAACTTTTCAGTTCTTGTTAGCCCTTGACATATAATTCGAATGTAGTTGTTAAGTTATACAAGCCTGGATGTTTAGGAATGTCGAGCTCAAAATATTATAACTCTATCTTCAAGTGCAATTTTTTCAGTTTTGTAAAATCACTAGAATAAAATTTATCAATATCATCACTATTAAATGACTTATACCCATTTCTTAGATCTAAACATATGCTCAAAACAAGTAATTCAATTGTATTATCATTGAATTTGATATTTAATTCTTGCAATTAAAAATCAATTGTAGCATAAACGATATTTACCCTATAAAAATTTTTTGTAAAAAAATCGTGTTCATTTCGAGTATGATCTCTAATGTGAGTCTAGCATATGATATTTTCTAACTTAAAAGAAGCAAGGAATTAATTATAAATGTGTGAAAATAGTCTGTAAATGCAAGAAATATTGATTATTCATTCTCAATCATGCTCTCACTCAAGTTATATGTTTAAATAGCAGGAAACGCCGCAAAAAGGAGCAAAATCGGAGAAACCAAATTTCCAGCTGGCGCACGACAAGGGGATGTGGGCGCACGACGCGCGGAACTGGCACACTAGGTGCGATACCTGGCTCACGAGGCGCCAAATCGACGGGAAGCTTCTATTTCAGCGGCGCACAAAGCGCGGATTTCAGTGCGCGGCGCGCCAACCCGGCGCACGGCGCGTGGGAGGTGCCGCCTGGGGCGAAGTTTTCGATCCAGCTTCTGTTTCTCTCAAGTTTGGGGCGCCAAGCCTGGCGCCCCGTGCGTGGGCGATATATTTTTAAGTTCGAATCAGCTAAAATAAGGCCCAATGGGAGTGCAAGTGAAAATAGGTTTTCCTAAAACCTAATAAAAGGATAAGAAACAGAAGAAGAAGGAACTTTTGGACAATCAAGAGGAGAAAAAAAACAAAGAGAGTGGAGATTCCTTAGAGCTTCTTGGAGATTCAAGGATTCGATTATCAAGACGGAAAAGCTTCATCTTCCTTTTCTCTTCTAGGTTTTAAATGCTATTTTCTTTTATTGTTATTTTGTCAGACATGAACATGTCTGGCTAGTTTTATCATTGTGGTAAGGGTCACAACCCTTGATGTGAACCCCTTGTACCTTGGTTGAATTTTATGTTTATCTATTTTAATTGAATTTATCTTTTCTTGTTCTTCATTCTATAATTCTATTGGAACTGATCAATCTAGTAGGATTGCGAGGGTTAGGGTTTACAAGAGGGATGTTGGAATTCTAATTCCTGACAAAGAATAAGATAAATGTTCATGTACGCACTAGGGATAGGCTACATGAACCGCAAACGTTAAAGATTCATTGATTCTAAGGGTTAACTCGAAAAGGAATTTCTAAGGGATTAGGATTCTAATAGAGTTAACAAGGTTAAAGTCACTAAGGGATTAGGGCTTAACTACTCATATAAAAGATGATGAATTGTTCGATCAATTGAATAGGTAAATGTAAACGTAATCCAAGTTGCAAGGTGGGGATCAGAAAGGTGTTTGTTTCTCTTTACCGCAATATTTTCTCAAATATTTTCTCCATCCTTAATCTTTTGTTCTTGCATTCTGAAAGCACTTTTGGAATCATTTACATTTTTCTTTTAATTGTTTTAGTTTATTTCATAAACCATAATTGCTCTCAACCTATTTTGATTAATCCAACAAGAGAGGAATGGTTATAACAACTTAGGTGCCTCAATCCTCGTGGGACAATATTCTTACTCACTCTTTATTACTTGGTACGATCGGTGCACTTGCCGAGTTTACGCAACAATCTCTCCTTCCAATATATTTTGAGTCATATCTAGAATGTCAATGTCACATTTTCTGTAAAATTGTGGAACTTAAACCAAGAAAACATACCAAACCATCTCTCTTACCATTTGTAAAGTATTCGAAATATCTTGATAAAGAACTTCAGTAATACCCACAATGTATCCGATTATTTTTAGGCCAAGTATACGTTACTTTTTTACACCAAATATATCTGTTGCGCGTACGCTCACGCACGCACACACACACACACACTAAGAGAGAGAGAGAGAGAGAGACTTCTCCAATTGTTGCAAGATATAGAGAAGCTTATAATCTTCTTGTATAAACAAAAACACATGGGACCTACCATATTAAAAAAAGAAAAAAAAAGAGTTATAAGTTTCTCCCGCTGTTGCAAGAGATAGAAAAACTTATAATCTTCCTATACAAACAAAAACACATGGGACCTATCATATTAAAAAAAGAAAAAAAAAGAGTTATAAGTTTCTCCAGCTATTGCAAGAGATAGAAAAACTTATAATCTTCCTATACAAACAAAAACACATGGGACCTATCAGATTAAAAAAAAAAACAATTGACAGTACTTTTTAAAGGTGTGTAAAAGGGGGAGTTTTTCTCCTGTAACAAGAGAAAAATACACCACACAAACACACATACATACATATATGCGCGCACACACACACACACATACATACATACATACATATTATATATATATAGAGAGAGAGTATCAATTTACACGAGTGCAAAAACTAGAAATCTTACACCTAATCTCAACTATTGATTTTTAACAATTTAACAGTTTTATTTTATTGGGTATTAATAATTAATTAATAGATAAGACCGAATAAATAATAGAGGTGTTCGCGGTTTGGATTAAATCGATTTTAAAGCCAAAATCATCTGATTTAATTCCTTCGGTTTTATCATTTAATCATCCATTCAATTTGGATTTTTTTCGAATCCTATCCTATCCAATATAATTTTATTCGGTTTGGATTGAATCGATTTTTGATTTTTTGAAAAACCTAAAATTGTAGTCATACAAATCATCAGCTATATCAAAATAAATCCATACAAAGTTACAAACCACTAGAAAATTCAAGGATCTTCAAACTAAAACAAGTCTTAAAACTCATGAATAGTTAAAATAGAGTAATAGACAATAAAAAACTAAAACAAGATAGTTTACTATCAATAACATTCAAGATTTCAGATATACAAAACAACAAGATTCCAAGTCGCCATTTTTCTCTTCCATACTTCACTCTTTCAACTTGCTCAACGCTCACTGTGTAGTCTTCAAAACAACCAGCAAGACAACAACTTTAATCAAAATTAGAGATTAAGAGAGGGTTCAAGTAATAACAAATTTAGAATAAATACATGAATTAGGGAAAAGGGCATTAGCGGAATTTCAAAAATAATAAATACATAATACATTGTATCAATTTGGATTGGATCGGTTTTCACCAACCAAACCAAAAACTAATCTAATCCAATTAAAATATGCAGGTTTTTTTTTTTTTTGATTAATTCGGTTATCGATTTTCGATTTGATGCCCACGATTTGAATCAATTGATGAACACCGCAACAACTATTAGATGCACACAGATCAACAGTTAAGATTAAGTATAAGATTTCTTATTCTCATACTGATGCAAGAATATCTTGCACCATATATATATTAAAAAATCCAAAATTTAGGGAGGGGCGTTGGAAAACCTTAGCCCCTCCCTAGGTCCTATGGTGTGAGTGCATAATTACAATAGCAAAACTAAAGGAAAATATGAAATAAAAATTATTTCACACTTTATTCACTATAACAAAAATATTAAACAGTTGTAAAATAGAACACGACGTATTTAGTCTCTCTTATAACATTATCATAAAATAAGGTAAAATTACTTTTTCTATCTAACACAAAACATTGAGTTTAAATCTTAAAGGTTTCAATGCACTTTTTTTTTTTACTCAAATCTGTCTAATTCTTATCTCTTTCATTCTATATTGCCTTAAACATAGTCATATACTTAGACTTAAATTGGGGTCGATTAAGTTCAGATTTGAATACCAATCAAGTAAGCTCTTTTACTTTTCAAAAGTATAAATTGTTGTAAAGATAACTTGTTGCAATACTGTCAGTCAAAATATTAGTGAGATGTTTATAATTCTTTTTTTTTTTTTTTTTGGAATACGACATGTTTATAATTCTAAATGCCAAATAAAAGTCCACTTCATATAATTGTTTCTAGGTTATATACTAGAAGTATTTTGATACCATAAAGGTTACTCACCCGTCATTCATGTGCGTTAGAGAATATTTTTACAAATGGATAACCAAAACTACACACAGAAAAAATTTGAACCAATATATGTGTTTGTTGTAAAGAGAATCTAAGTGTGAGTATTAAAGTTTCTCATTGGATAAAAATGTGCTAAGTAGATACTATATAAGTGAAATAACTTGTAAATTTATTATTTAAAAGTTTTAGATTGAGATGTAATGTCTGAGCTCTTTATAGAGCCCGTTTGGATGAATTTTTATTTTCTTCTCAAAAAAACTTTTTTTTTTCTTCTCATCAAAAAGCACTTCTCACATCAAAATCCGTTTGAATCTCTGCATTAAAAAAAGCATAAATCACAAAAAAAGAAAGCCAAAAACCTTCTTTTTTTGTTAAGCTAAAAAATTTAACTTTTAAAAAAATAAAAGTTAAAAAACAAATATTTAAAGAAAAATCTAAATAACTTTAATTTTTATAAAAAAAATATTTATAAAACAAATAAGACATAAAAAGCCTAGTTTTTACAAGCTCATCCAAACAGCCCATAATAAAAAATCTATACCTTAACCCATATGATATTAGATCTTCCCTCATGTCCTACCTAACACATTGAGAACAAGAAGTTGAATTTGATTGACAAATTCAGAATATACATGCATCGACAGTGATGATAATGCTTTATAATCTGAATTTGGCGTATCCTATATTCCTATTAGATTATCCTACGCATATTCTCTAGTTTTATTCTTCTTCTTTTTTTAATAATACTCTGCTTATTCACCCACCAAGAATGGAATTATTGCTTAGTTTTAGAATAAAAATCCTCTCTCGACCAGTAACACACTTATCTGACCAAACCAACTGCGCATTTTTATATCAACTCTTTGTATGCTTTGGAAAAGTTGGGTCGTCAAAGCACCACGCTTAAATATTTATATATTAAAATAAAGGGTTCCATTTTTCTCCTAGAAAAAAAAATTATTTCTTGCAAAAAAATATATATATACTATGAATAGTACATAATTATAATGGTAAAATTACTTTTTTTTCTCTCCACCACATCAGTCGATAATGTCTGATGAGAGAAAAAATAACTATAATATTATAACTATATACTATTCTTAACACATAATTATTATTTTTTGAGAAGAGGTTTATTTTCCAACAAGCCGAAAAATAAATCGTTGATAATTGAAACAAAGATAAGATTGAATTCTATTATTAAATAAAATAAAATTATAAAATAGAGGATAGATTTTCCGTATCCTTTTTTTTTTTGAACTCCGTATACAATTTATTGACTGGCATTACGTGGTTGATAATTTGTATTTTATAATAAAATGATAATAAATAAGAGGTAGGTTATAGTTATAATCTTTTTTTTTTACAACCTCTTACAACCATATCTTAACACCGTTGATTTTCGTCAATCAAGGATTATGATTTTCACAAATTAAACTCATTAATTGATTATTAATTCACAATAAACAATAACCGTTGATTGGCAGAAATCAACGGTGTTAAGATATAGTTGTAAAAGGTTGTAAAAAAAAAGTTAAAACTATAACCTTCTTCAATAAATAATATTAAAAAAGTGTTCAGACTGAAAAATTTATAATTATAAAATATGAGTTTTAAAAATTATTTAAGAAAAGTTTTCTTAAACAAGAAATTTTATTTATTTTATCCTTTATTTGCGAATATTTTAATGAATAATAAAATTTTATAGTTTTATTTTTTCTATTTTTTTAAAAAATTTAAGCAATTAATAACATGTATTTTTATATTTACATTTAATAATATTAAATAATAATTAGTAATACTAATTTTAACCCTTGATAATAATATACATAGATTGTATAACTAATTCATTCCTAAATAAATATCTATACTTACTGTTGTAGCGAGGATTTCACTTTTTCGTCACAATAATGACTAAAGATTGAAAGATAAATATAAAGGCAAAAAAATTTAAATTTATTATTTAAATAATAAATTACGAAAACATAAGATTTTAAAATCAATTGGGCATGACTGCCCAATGTAGGTGCGACCCAGCACCCTAGTGTGCCTTATTTGGGTGCGACCAAGACCCCTAACATTTCTAATTTGGGCGTGATTGGCCCGGTTGTTTCTTATTTAAACTCCTCTCGTGTCCACACTCTTCACAACACTTCTTCATCATAAACCCTACTCTTAGATACATTATCACTTGCCTATTCATACTTTCTTTTTGTATTTTTTGTTTATATATTTAAAAATGAGTTCACATTCTGATTTTGTTTGTGTTGTTCTATATTATAATGGTAGAAAAGTGGAAGGTCAACGTTATGTAGTTTTTGAAGGCGATAAAAGACCAACATGTATCAAACGCAAATCATTAATTAACGAACTACATAAGAAAATCCGTCAAAAATTTGGTCTCGAAGGTATCCAATCTATCACTCTGGTCACAACAAGATTATTATCTGAAGAACAGTATATTAGTTTGCAAGTTGTGGATGATGAAAACGTAGATATGGTAATGAGAGAATTCTTCAACCATTCAAGGAAATATTTCTTAGAGTTGTACATGGATATTGCCGAAGCAGAGGATGTTGTTTTACCTATGAGGTCAGTTGCTTTCAATTCTCCACATAATGCATCATCATATACTACTCCAGTTGTTAACATGTTTAAGGAAGATAAAAATGACCTTACTTGAGTTATGGATAACAATGATGGTGATGACGATGATGAAAATATCGCAATGGAATATTATCAACTTGCCGAGGATGCTAGTGTTTTGGACAATGTTGAGGATCACAGTCTTCCAGTGACTCAAATCCAAGAATATCATAATCGGGAGAGTCTCGATTCCCGGAACATCATGACATGTCCTTGACTCAATTACCACAACATTCTGAAGGTATGTTAGTAAACAACATATATATACATATATGGTTTTGTTTATGTAACTTTTTTGCCATTATTAATTGTATTAATTCGTACGTGCAGGTGATGTCGTTACTCCTTTTTGGGATTGAATTCCACATTACACATATATTCATTGAGATCATCCGAGCGAACAAGAATCTTATACCAAGGGTTCAGGTTCAGTTCAGGGTCCTTGGCAATTAGGGAATAAGTTATTTGTTAAGCAGAAATTTGCATTAAAAAAAGGCACAGATGGTAATCAAGCGAAACCTCATGAAGGAACATGAAGAAGCGATTGTGGTTGAGAGCACGCCTACAAAGTTAAGCATGAAATGTCGAGCGCATAGGCAGGGTTGCCTGTGGAGGGTTACGGTAATAAAACCAACGTATGGTGAAAAGTGGATGGTTACAAAATTGGGTGGAGATCACAATTGGTTGAATGACCACATTTCTCAAGATCACAAACAACTTGATTCTGATGTTATTGCTTCACTCATACTAGGTATGTTATTTGAGAATTTTGTAATTACGAAAAATTTATGCTATTTTTATTTGTCTTAATGTATACTTTACAATTTGATAATTAGGGATGAAAAAAGAGGAATCACATTCTCAATTGCATGGTTCAAGACCCATTACTATGGATTCAAAGTTTCATATAGAAAGGCATGGTATGCGAAACATAAAGCAATTGCAATGATGTATGGTGATTGGGAGGAATATTACGCAATTTTGCCCAGGTGGTGTGAATATGTGCTTCGCTTTTCACCAGGTTCTGTTTACCATCTTCAAACAAATGATAATTTTGTGGCTCATCGACGAATTCCAGGAAAACACGTATTTCATCGCATTTTCTGAACTTTTAAACAGTGTTGCGAGGATTTCAATTTTTGCAAACTAGTAATTCAAATTGACGAGACTCCTTTATATGGCAAGTACAAAGGAAAATTATTAATTGTCCTGGCTCAAGATGGAAATAATGAATGTTTGTCACTAGCATTTGCTTTTATTGAGGGCGTGACTTTGGAAGCTTAGGAATGTTTTCTCGCTAACATCCATTTTCATGTTACGTAGAGGTCAAATATATGTCTCATTTCGGATCGACACCAAAGCATATTATCTATTATGGAGAATCACCGCATTTGGCAGCCACCACATGCGCATAATGTGTTTTGCTTCGTCATATTGATAGCAATTTTAATCAAAAGTTCATGAATGAAAGATTTGAAGAAGGCGGTAATGAATTTAGGTATGTTAGTAACTCCTATCTTCAATTTCAATGTGTTAATGATTTTATTTTCTTATATTATTTTTTAATGTAAATAATTATCATTGTGTGCAGGTTATACTCCTTCTATACTTGATTTTGAGATAACCTTTGCACGATTTCGTGAAACTAGTTTCGAAGTTGCGAATTGGATTGATAGCATCCTTAAGGAAATGTGGTCACATACATATGATGTAGATAGATGAAGATATAGGCATATGACAACAAACTTGTCCGAATAAGTAAACAATATGTTAAAGGGGCAGGAAATATTCCTATAACTGCTCTGGTTAAGCACACATACAGTAGATTGGTTCGTTATTTTATTATCAGGGGTCAACATGCTGCCTCACAACTTCAATCTTCTGAGCGTCATTGCAAAAATGTGGTTGATGTGTTTAAGCATAATGAGTCTCTTGCTACAGCCATCATGTTCATACATATAATGTGAACGAGACAGTATTTGATGTGGATAAGGGTTATGAGAGATCATATTTTGTCAACCTTCCAGAGCGGTTCTGTCAATGTGGAAAGTTTAAGGCCTTCAAATACCCATATAGTCATGCCGCAGCAGTTGATTTACATATTCATTAGAATCCTTTCCAATATGTGGATGATGTATTCTTGACAACTAACCTGGTTCAGGCGTACTCATTTCCTTGGCAGCCAATTGGTCATGAGCAAGCTATTCCACCCAGTGTAGATCTAGTGCTCATACCTGATAGGTCTATGTTGCGTGCAAAGGGCCATTCCAAGTTAACCAGAATACGTAACAAGATGGATGAAGTTGAAACCAATCAATGATGCATTAAGTGTGGTATTTGCAAGCAACCTGGTCATAATCGCAAAAATTGTCCTAATTGTGGACTTAACCAATGATTATGATAAGGGATGTGTTTAACTACTTTTCTGTTAATGTATTTCATTTTCGTTTATGTTGCATGACCCATCTTTTTGGTTATTAATGTATTAATTTGTTGGTTTCTATGGAAAAAAAGAATTCTAAATATTGGACAATCCATGTACATAAAGAAAGTGATGAAAAAATTATAAAAGGTCCAAAAATATAACACAATCCATAACATATAATACAGTCCATAGACATAATACAATCCATAACATATAAATGGTATATAAATAATAAGAAATACAGATAAAATCTATGACGGAGGAGGCCATTGCTAATGACGTGCAACATGATCTGTCAACTTGTGTCTATTGCGCCCATGCAAAGACTCTACAGGCAGGTCTGGAGTTGGAGCTGGACTGTTAAAGTCCTATGACACAGCCTGTAAAAAATCTTGTGCGACTGTACCTAGCTGCACGGGAGATGATGTTGAAGCATGGTACAGAGCTGGGGTGGCCTCTGCCGGCTGATGTGGTTGATAGTCTCCCAAGTTTATGTCATCAAAATTAAAATGGTTGCATATGTTGTCAAAATTTTCCTGAGACCACGAATGATATGTGTGACTACTGCTCTTTGTCTGAATAGACTACCCATGACAGGAAGTGTAAGAACCCGCACCGTTAATTAAAGAAGTTAATTAATTAAATATGTAAAATTAGGAAATGATTCCATAATTGACCCTAATAATTATAAGAAAGCTTAAATAATTATGATAAGTGATTAATAATGCTGAAAGTCATTTTTCTGACGATACGTGCAGATACCAGTTCTGTTAATCGGTATAAGTGTGTACCGATGAAATATCCCGGAAAATTATAATAAGTACATGAATATTTCTAGAATAATATGTAGGATTGTTATTTCAAGTTTCAAGTTAAAATCATGAGAACTGGTGCCAAAACTGATACTGGCTATGGAAAAGCGCGTACCGAAAAGGTGCTGCGAAAAATAAAATAAAAATATGATAAATCTTAGAAAAATGAGTAGGTTCAGATTCCAAAGTTTGAGATTAAAATGCTAAGCATAGCTATTATTGTTAATACTGTGTGATTAATTAAGTGGACCTATTTATATACTAGGGCACAATGCCCTAGGTCAGAATTCAAACACTCCCACGTAGAGTTGCTGGTGCTATTTGGAGCTGCCACCCTTCATTACACTATTCCATTGCTTTCTTCTCTTGAAACCAACCAAGTCTTAGCCTTCTCTTGATTCTTCCTCTTCCATCTTGTGTGCACTTGAGAGTATACATTGTGAGGGAGAAAGGCACCTTCTTGCTGAGTGTAGCTTCTGAGTTGTGTTGCTTGGGGCTGAGTTTGTGAACTACCTTGGTGGAGGCTTTTTTCATGTCTTTTGTGGTGCCAAGGAGTGATCTTTTGGCTTAAATGACCGAGCTTGGTGGTCAAATTCGTATCTTTTAATAGTCAGAACCTTGGTGTATAGTTGGAAACCTCTTTGCTGTCTCATTTTCGGAGTTATGAGCCTTAGAGGTATACCTTGATCATAGCTTTGTGTTTTTGAGGTTTTAAGCTTGTTTAATCGGTTAAAAAGTAAAACTTGGATCATTTAATTAAAGGAATGTGTTTCTGAGTTCATAACATGTTAATGAATATCTGTTTATGGAGTCATTGGACTCCAAATCACGATTTGACCCTTAAAAGTGGGATTATGCAGAAGTTTGTTCAAATTTCTGCATTCTGATGGAGAAGTATTCGAATACTTTTCGTGTAGTATTCGAATACTTGTCCTCTAGTAATCGAATACTCCTTGCTGGAGTATTGGGATACTTTTCTGGGAAGAAAAGTATTCGGATACCTTTGAAGAAGTATTTGAATACTGAAGAGTATTCGGATACAGTGAGTTTTGGTATTCGAATACTGTGGTATTCGGATACTTGTGGTGTTGGTATTCGAATACCTTGTGGTATTCGAATACTTTAGTGAAAGTAATCGAATACTTTCTGGAGAGCTGGAATATTCGAATACTAATCGTGTAGTATTCGAATATCTCCTGCAGAAATAGCATGAAATGAGTTAAAATGAGCTAGGAAGCCTTAATCACTTAATGCAATCTTGAGCAATGATTATTGATGATTAATTATTGTATAAAAAGATTGTGATTGTGTTGTTTGTGTGCCTTGAGCTTGTGTGGACTCTTGGCTTGGATTGTTAGCTTGCAAGGTAAGCTTTCGTGTCCTCGGTTTAGCCATTGTGTTGTTCCACCATACCCCGTGGGGGAATGGTTTATATGCATGATGTGTTTACATGCTTTGATAATTGAAAATGTTGTTGAACTTTATGTGCAAGGGCTTTTAATATGTATGTGTTGTTCCACTTAGACGGTTAGCCTGAGTATGTGGCGTCATACCAGACGGTGACACTGTGGGTGGGTGCAAGTGACGTCTTGCACTAGTGTGGGTAATAGACGTATTCCTGCATTTCTCTGGCCAGTAGATTAGTTATAACACACATGACATGATTATCTGTTGCATTGCACTATTTTGGAACTTATACTGTTTAACTGTTTTTGAAACTTATATTGCACATGTAAGTGAACTTGGGGTGGAAGATCCTTGAGGACCCCTTGTCTTACTGAGATTTCTGTTTAGAGATCTCACCCCACGTTTGGGGCGCTTATTTCAGGTTCAGGTAACCCAGGGGTTGAGACCTCTAACTGAAGGAGCCCGAAGCTTAGTTGATTGTTGTTTATCTGCTTATGCTGACTATGCTTGGATGCTGGTTTATGTATGTTGATATCATGTTTTAGCTTTGTTTGTTGTTATTGTTGAGACTATGTTGATTATGTTGCTATTTGGTGAGCATGGGGATTGTCCATGCCACATTGACTTGATTTTATATTTTTAGTTTTGAGTTGTATTAATGTATCAGGATATTGTCTGGACTACGTGTTGTAGACCCGTGACTTAGATACTCACTTATTTATCTATGAGGTATTTCAGTTAGCTATCTTTTGCAATTTACATACAGGCGGTGTTTTTATGAAATTGATTAAGTAATCAACTTGGCTAAGTTTAATGACGTCATAATTGAAAAGAAAAAGAATATTTCGTAATTTAATTAAGCGTGGCTTAATACGATGGCATGTTAACAAATCGGGTATACACTGGGTGTTACAGGAAGCCATGGCTACTGAACAGGCGTGATACACTGGATGGCTCTACGTGTCTAATGGTGGATACATACCAGCTTGGCTAGGATAATCTAGCATGTCCTCCTGCTGAGGGGAATCATAATACAAGGGCTGAGTGTCATATGCATGACCTATCACTGGAGGCCTGTACCATCCAGCCATGTGTGGCTTGGGTCCTTGAATAAGCTTAGGAAATGGTTGCATCGGTTGGTGATGGCGTTCTATCCCGCGTCCCTTTTTTCCCACGGTGCGGGATGTCAATAGACAATTGGGGCTCATATGGAAGCTGGGACGGGGTGCATGTGGTCTTGCCTCCTCCACCCGAGATGTGTCTTTGAAAACAGCTATAATACGACCAATCTCCTCGTAGACCCACTCCAAAGTGTACATCGAGAATTTCTCAAGAGTGGTCGCGAAGTATAATATCTCCAGGCCATCAACCTATAGCTCAAAACATAAATACATAAGCCAAAAAAAATAAATATAAAACACATATTAATAATAACTAAAATAATAAACATAAATAACTTATATCGCGTCCAATCTTTGCAGCCCCTCTTCATGACATATTGTTTGCCTCTCTTCTTGTACCGCTCCATGTACTCATGGTTGGGTCACTTGGGTGACATCAGGCCCTCCAATGGAGGGGGAACCTCGATGTGTTGCTCCCTAATCACTTATCTATTTGTAAATGGCCTCAGCTTACGAATCCAATTATCATCTTTTTTTACCTCGAAGAGTATTATCATGGACACCTCTTAGCTTTCTAGGCCTATATGGCATTGGCTGATCCTTACCAAATTTCTGCATGCATCTATTAGACTGGCAATATTCAGTAATGTGAAAATAGATAACTAGTGTCCTAGCCATCCATAAATGTTGCTCACGATCTGAAGCATCCAAGAAATGGTAGTCGAGGTATGGTTGTCAAACCACCTACATAATAAATGAATATGCAGTCAGTATTCATTACCATAAGTAACCACTGTTTGAAATTTAAAAGATATATAACATACATCATCTCTACATAGCGTGTCTAATCTATCCTGATACCGCAGAATCTTATGTGCTCTGAAGCAGCCTAAGGCATTAAACCTGACTTCCAACTTTAACATAACCATTAATTATAACACTTATAAAAAGATAATGGATCGGGCAATACAAAAGATATATACTGGGGTTAGAAGTGCCACTCATGCTGAGTAGGGGGAGCAAGAGATGGAAATATGGGCCATGCTCAAATATTATGCAAAATGGTGCACCCACCAATATCTGATATGTCCATGTTTATAGACTTGCACAAATGTCTAAACAAATGTGCGAAACCGCAAACCCCCAACTATATCGGCCAATATCCTCAAACTCCCCTGCAAGCAATAAAATGTAGTGACATCCAACTATGCTACCTCCTGACCTGTTACAAAGGAGCCATGCTCCTAACTTACCTGCAATGTGCGCCTTAGTGTAATAAACCACATTTTTGGGATACGTAGCAAATGGACCTCAATGCGCATATAGTCTATCAAATTATGAAAATCTTAGATTTCCAATATGGAGCTCATTGGCCTCGTCAGGCATATAACCAAAAGCCTTGTTACACACGACCCCAATCTAAGGAAGTAGATCTGGTAACCACTTGCCCGTCAGTATGCAATCATAGGATAGCCGCCATGTCTTGCAACAAAATGGTTATCTGGCCTTGCGTCATGTGAAAATTATGTGTTTCTGGTCTCCCCCTCTCGACCAAAGCACTGATAAGGGAGGGATCAATATGAAATACGCATAACAATTATCAATTCATACGTTCAAAAATACACTAATTTACAAAGACTATTATTTCAACATAATATAATCTATTACATTTTTAAATGCATACCTGAATATGTCGCATGCGTGTAACATGTATGAATCCAGCTTGTGTAAGGTACTGTGCAACCACGTCTTAAATGTCGTCCGGATATGGTATCCCCTGGCATCTACCTCATTGAGTTTTCAGCGGTCGAATCTTCTTCTTGTTCCACACGGCTTGTGAAACATGCTTACGCTATGTCCGCCTCCGGAGTATGTCCCATATGTATGGTCCAGGAATAATATTTGTGGTGGGATCGGTAGGCTCACGCTCATGCTCAAATAAAGATCGAGGAGACTCGGATGATGACGACCTAGCCATAATAATATACTATAAAAAATTACAAATTCATTGTTATAAATAAATTAATTTCAAATAATTTACATGTCTAGTACAAGATTTAAAAAAATATTAGATTAAAAATAAAAATAAAATTATTATTTTTAATGCAAAATCACTAAGCATAATTAATATGTTCGTCATGTATATCCTAAGTTACTACAAAAAATAAATTAGACTAACTACGATCAAAATTAATAGCCATATTGAAAGTATGTATGCATAATCTAATTTATTAAGCATGACCTAAGTTACTATAATTCTCCTAAGTCACTAATCATAACCTAAGTCATTAACCATGTTTCAAGCCACCAAGCATGTTATAAATCACTAATCATGTCGCGAAAGTATACCATACATCATTATTCATATGATAAGTCGCTAACAATTTCCTAAGTCACTAACAAATTCCTAGGTCACTAACAATTTTCTAAGTCACTGATAATTTCTTACATCACTAGTATAACATATCTATTGCTGTAATTCAAATATATAAAAAATAGATATTAAGACTTTCTTGACTGACAGAGTTTCATCGTGTAAAAAACTCAAGGAGAAGTCAAGGAGAAATCTAGAGGGAAGTCGTAACAAAATTTTAGAGAGAAGTAGAGAGATAGTGTGAAAGTGAACAATCTTGCGGCCACATGACATCAGCTACCTGGACTGCTACCACCCATCTTTATAGCCAATGGCAAGAGAACAGGCATGTGCTTACAACTACCACTATAAAGTATAGCTTGATATTAAGCATCTCGCACGCAAGATCACCTGGAATAACCACTCCTGCCTACTAATAAGAATGAACGTTGCCATACTAAGGCGGCAAAACCGGGACACTCATCTACAATATATACAGAGGCACTAATCTCAGGTAAGATCATATTGCCATCCATATTTGACTATATTGAATACTCATTGAGTTGAGCGTTGGAGTGTCTTACATAAACAATATTCCCTAAGTCTCCTCAAATATCTACAAGCACTCATTTTAACCCAGACATCTCGCACCATATCTAGCCAGAAATACATCTAGTAGAGCCTCATCTCGCAGCAACAATCCCAGCCAAGGTCCATACCCAGGCATTGCAGACTCAACCGCTTGTGATCTAGCTTAATAGTCTTTGAACTGATCACATTTAAATATTTAAAGAAAAATATAATTAGATTAAATTATAAATAGTTATTGTTCTCTTAATACAATTATGTTCGAACACTTCTCAACTTTTCTTTAAACACTTTTCATTATTGATTCCTTTTTCTTCAATAGAAATTATTTTTAAACATCTCTTAGTTTATCAGTACATGGTTATAATTAACATCAAATACTTATGATTATTATTATTTTGGTGAAATTTTTATAAATTTTAACCAAATAAAGCGAATTCACTGGCACTATACACAAGCAATAATTTTGTGTTTTTTTTAAAACATAAACGTTTCCAAAATATAGGTAAGTATTATTCATACGAAGCAAAGATCCCCAAATTAATTAAATATAAGGTAAATATCCATTTTGGTCTATGAGAAATTAGATTGACATTACTTTGCTTCTTGAAAGATAGAATATACTAATTTAGTTCCTTAATTATGAAAAGTTATATAAAAATCGTACTTTCTATACACAAACTACGTAATTGATAAACTAAATTAATGCCATTTCTTTTATTAATAAATTGAATTGATGTTAATTTTCTCTAACTGAGGGATTGAACTAATGTTATTTTTTTATTGAGTTACTAAATCATATTAATTTCTTTATGCCAATCTCTATCTTTTGAGAAATAAATTAACGTTACTTATTAACAAATTAATGTTCAAAAGGGTTTTTTTAAACAAGAAAATAATAGTTTACTTTTAAATTGAATGCTCTGGTAACTTCCTAATTCCTATTATATATTAATATAGAGTAGCAAACCAATATGCTCTCTTAGTTCTTAATGGCAACATCATTTGTCATCGCTTATATTTATTCCGTAATAAACAAACACCCTAGCTTTTAACGTCCAACAAGAATAATATATAGGTAATTATGATTTATGTGTGCAAATTCTTTTGTCATTAAACCTGTCTGCATCCTCGTTATCCTGCCAATCCTATCACCTAAAAATGCAACTATTTGGTATTATAATTTAGTGTGTTTTGCCTCTGGTCATTTATTCAACAGAAGAAATTTGGATTGGACGCATGTCTGCCTTATGTGACCATCTCTCTTTTGATTGACTTGTGTCGAAATTCTGATATGAACATTTGTGATGCGAGAGATTCAACCATAGAGGAGGCGGCGCATGAGGTAGCTAGCTATAGAATCATGAGCATGATTATGATGCTGATTATTAAGCAAATATCTCACATAAAAGCTCAATCTTTTAAGTTTATTTATTTCCTTATATAAGAGTTAATTAGATTTGGAAAATAAATAATATATAGAGCTACTTACCTGTGTTAAGAAAATTACAATTAGAATAATGAGAAGCGGTGAGATCAAACTTGTAACTATTTGGTCATTTACTTTGATACTATATTAAATAATTATTTTATCTAAAAATTCAAGTTGTTAAGTGAAAATTACTTTCATAATTTATATTAAATTTTTTCAGCACACTCCTCTCTTATCACAGTTCATTAAACTTTAAGAGTGGATAATATACAACCCTAACTACATCTAATAAGTCTTTTGTAACTTGTTCTGAAACTATAAGTAACTATCTCACCTAAAAACTCAAACTATTAAATAAAAGTTATTTTAATAATTTTATATTAAACTCGATCCCCTTACAATTATCACCATTAAAAGAAAAATATTGTTGGAATATTCAAGTGTGATGAGTTCCACATTGGTTGGTAATGAGCTAAGTGAAGAGTATATAAGTGGAAGGGACCCATGAACTCATTGCCTTAAGGTTTTGGGTTGAGACATGGTGTCGGATCCACTTGCTACGGTTGGTGTAGCCTTAGCTCATTGGTGGTGGCCCCCGTCACGGGCTTCCCCTGAACCCGCTTGACATTAGTGTTTGAGGGAACGAATTTCCCAACAAATATATTAAAAATTTGACTAGAAGGCAAGCTAGTGGCATGTGTGTCTCGTCACCCAAAATATGAGTATTCTTTATTGTTCATCCTCTGGTGGGGTGGGTTTGACATGGATCTTGACCCTCTTTGATGAAACATTCCTTGAACTCATTATATGGCCCCCACTCATCTCTCAACCTTCCTTAAAATCCTACAATATTTGAGGACAGCCTTTGAAAGCTGTTCCTTTGCTTGTCCTCTTGTGAGCTATTATTCTTCTTTCTTTCTTTTCTCTCATTCTCACTCTATCTCTTTTCAGAAACTATTCTTCTATTCCTTACTTTGTTTCCAGCTGTGTGATGTTTATACAAGAATATCTTCTACCGATTAATTAAAGACTACCTTTAAGCAGACCCATATATAATGCGACAATTTTCTAAAACACATGTAGCAGCGTCACTATCTCCGATTCTTGCTTTCTTTAATGACTATAATAGTTTGAATAATTGATCGTACTTAATTCGCGAGGATCAAGTTTCTAGTCGTTAGTTTAGATATTACAAGTTATAGCTGTAATAACAACATTAAATTTTATTTTAATTTAATTTCACATTTATCCTAATTATCACGTCTTAATACATTATTGAAGCCTATAGCATAGGCTTAAGCTTAAATGTCACCTTAATTAAAGAGGAATCAAGTTTTAAAGATCAATTCATATAGTTCATGGACTGCCTCCATAGTAGATTTTTTTTTTCTAAAAAAATTGCTTAATATATTTATCGAATTAAATAATTAAAATGTCACAACTGTTGAGAATGGTACGGGGAGCCCAAAACCCATTGCAAGGGATACATCCATGGGCCAAGCGATAAACCACAATAAGTGGGCCGACACCACATTTTAACCCAAAACCTTAAGGCGGCAGGTTTATGGGTCTTTCACACTTATATAGTCATCACTTGGTTTATGTCTAGTCTATGTGGTACTTCTTTACAACTCATACTTGATTATTTCCAACAACAACACCAACCATTAACTAACCATGACACCATTTTACCAAAAAAACCAAGAAACTAACTCAAAATAGGTAGATAAGAAGACTAGGAATTAAAGAGTAAATTTGCAAATAAATTGGGCGTATTTTTCTGTCATTTATGAAAAATGAGCTAAGCTTTGATTTAGAGGATGTAACCTGGGAGATTAAATCGTGAATTAGTTTCTAGCTACCAAAGTGCACAGCATGACCTCACCTCTACATCATAATTTGAAAAAAAAAATTAAAAAAAAAAACACAGAGAATAAAAGGAATCAAAAGAAATTAGTTTCTTTTCCTATTCATTTATGAAAATTGAAAAAAAAATTGGATGAACAAGAAAAGGCAATGACAGTAGGACCCTTCATTTATAAGTCATGATGTAAATATGAAGAAGACATACAATGGACCTACTCCTAACACTCCTTTCCTTTCTTGTAATTATTGCTAATATCTCACATATTTATATTCGTAACTGCTTTCATTCTCAAATCTAAGAGATAAATTTGTTTTTTTTCCCCTCCCAGCCCATTCTCAAATTGTATTGGTAAACAACTGTCCAACTTATTCTTGTTGGTATTGTAGTAAGAGTGATAGAATTTTTTACTCAATAATTCAGTATATTGAAAAATATAAAAGCTAGGGTAGAACCGTCAATTACTCCTAAAATATTTATCGCCAGGATCACATATAATTAAGGCAGAGTTACTAGAATTTGAGAAAAACATATATTTTTATTTTACTAAATGTCAAAGCTATTGAGAATAAATAGACAAGCTTTATAATGGTATTGATTCTATTGAATATATATTGAACAAGAGGAACCAACTAAATTAAAAAATAAAAATAAAAGAAGTGAATGAATATTCAATGAAAATATATTCGGAAATCGAAGGAAAAAAAAAAAAAAAAAAACTAGACATAAATTGTTCACGCGAGAAGTAGTTTATTAGAGACTCCAATGAAAAAGGTGAATTAAATAAAAAAAAAATATGAAAAAGAGAAATAGAGATAGACCTAAATCGATTTTATGGAATATCATTTTGAAAAAAATCCTTACTCTAAATAATTGTTTAAAAGATAATTTTGAATAGATTTCAAATGCTTGATAACATTGATTTATAAAGGGAAATTATTCTTTTCTGTAAGAATTGTTCTTATGCAAGTCATCGCTTTTTGTGTCCGCGATTCTTTTCTATTTTTTTATAATCGTGGACCTCATATACTTGAGAGAAATTGTAGTGCACCCGGTGCACAAGAAGTTGGGTGAGACAAACCAATTAAAAGCCAATATCTCCTTTGCCAATTGTACGAAAAAAGGAAAATTTTATTTTTTAATACAAGTGTCATGCTTATTATGGAAGGCCCATCATACCCCTGGTCCACATTAAATTTTTTCCATATACTTGTTTAAGCAGCATAAGATAGTCCATTTCCAATAACACAAGACTAATAACTCACATTTATAAATAGGGTTATGTTTATCTCATTTTACATGAGATAAACATCTCTCCTACACACACAAAAAGGGGTTGGGTCCCACCACTTTTTTTCTCTTTCTCCTCTTACATGTGGGTCCCACTATACTTTTATTTCTACAACATGAGGTAATTTTTTTCCTACAACATAAGAAAAATATATCCCTTATAAATATTATTAAACTTAGTGAAATAAAACAAATTTTTTTGTCATCATGAGAAAAAGATGACTCATTCACTATCTTTTAGGGGTGAGCAATTTGGAGAAATTTTTAAGAAAAATATATATCATAACATTGAATAAAGATGTTTTTTTTTGGAAATATTCCAATCGATTTATTGCTTCGCAACTAATCCGATTCGGGGCGGGTCCAGGATTATGGCTTTAAATCACTCCCAAAGGTGGTACTGAAAAGATTCGAACACATGCTGTCACCCCACCTGCTTAGCTCCCATGTGCCAACTGAGCTACCACCATTTGATTAAATAAATATAACCCACACAATCTTATGCTAACAAATAGAGTAACTCATATATAGCCTACATGTAACTAATTTTTATGTTTCTCAAGCCCACTAGAGAATATTGTCCTACGAATAGGCTCAAACTTAACTTATAGCAAAGCCCACATAAACTTGACTCATGACCCAAAAAACAAAATTGTAAGAAACTTACTCAAAACCCAAAAGAAGAGAACAACAAGACTTTGGCCAGGTTCAAAATAGATATGTCGTGAGCTTTAGGCCCAATGTTTTAGTCAAAGTGTAGGAATCTGAAAGGGAAGATGAAGAGAAGTTTGATATCAGAAAAGTGAAGGGATCCACTACATTTCATATATACTATAAGTCTATACGTACCTAGTTAAGTTTAATATTTAGTAATTATTCCAAAAATTAATTTTATTAAAGGCAACGAATATTTTACTTTGCAGTCAATTGAATATTTATTAGCCAGGAATATTTTTTGCAATAATTAATCGTAAAATGTAAAAAAAAAACGTTTTATGAATATTGTTATTTGAATAATATCACATGATGTAACAGTTTTATTGATAAATTTCACATAATGAATATAGTTTATTTAAATTAAAAATCATTCATGAAATAAGTGTGCTTGTGTGTGTGTAATGAATATTTTTTATTTAAATGATCGTATGATTTAACAGTTATATTGATAAAAGTTACATTATTCAAATGGTTTATTTGAGTAAAAACTTATTTATAAAATTATTGTGTGTATAACTTATGAGCTTCAGAGTCTTCCTCAATGCCTACTAGCAATATGCCATAAATTCCCAAAACTGAAAATCATCTTGACATGCCAATTTTCCATTATTTCGGACCAGACCCGAGGGAAGCCCGAGAAAGTATTATAGGACTCCTAGCCCAAACCATGTAAACGAAACTTGGAAGAAGCCCTAACCATTTTGGTTTCTACTTACTCCAAGAAAATGACTTGCTAAGAAACGTGTACCTTTGTTTTGTAGACATGTTTTTTTATTTTACTAATAATTATAAAATTATTATCTTATTTTTAATTCATTCCTTATTTTTCATTTTTACCATAAAATAATAAAAATAGAAAATATTTCACAAACCAAATGCATTTTAAGGAATTCTTTTGGTTTACATTTTTTTTCTTTATGATTTATATGTTTTCACAAATAATTATAAAATGATACGTTATTTTACTTTATTTTATGTTTTTAAAAATTTGCAACGGAAATGGAAATTTTTTACACTATTTCTTTTATGAGTTTAAAATTTCTAAAATTATTTTAGATAACTTTCTCTAACGTTTTTCAAAATACACATAAAAAGTGTGTGGGGTTCACATGGACCCAGGTGAAGAGGAGAGAGAGAAAAAAAAAATGAACCCTACACATTTTTGTGTGTATATTTTGGTGAATATTAAATAAAGTTATCTAAAGTAACTTTAGAAATTTTAAACTTTTCTTTTATAGTTATTAATAAACGCATATCAATTGAAAAAAAAAAAATCAAATGCACACTTTTATTTTTTTTCTAATTATATCTTAAATGTTCAATCAGCTGTTATCATTTACTGGGAATTAATAATTAATTAATAAGTTTGATTGATGAAAATAATAACCGATAATTGACGGAAATTAACGGTTAATATATAATTGTAAGAGGTTGTAAACAAAAATATATTGTAAGAATAACCTTCCTCTTTTGAGTAATTTCTGATCAACTATAAGACTTGTGGTAAGTTAAAATTACACGTCAGTACGTTTCTGATGTGTGACTATATATATATATATATATATATATATATATATATATATATATATATATAGGATTTATTGTTTGTTATGTTACTGGACGGTTAAGTCAGTATCAAACTATCATTTTGTTTATTTATATCCTTATATTTATTTTAATTTTTTTTTTGATAACATCCTTATATTTATTTATTTACCTTTGAATAGTTATAATTTAATTTTTCTCTCTCTTCCTTTATCACTGTTGAACCACTTTTGTATGGCTATGATTTAGTGACTGGAAAATGCTTATATCCAGTGACTTGACACTCATCAAACCCATAAATATATATATATATATATATATATATATATATATATATAGGGGTATGATCATTTGACATCAGTGTCAAATTTAAAGTTTGACATCTCATCTGAGAGCAATTAGATCAAAAAAGATCGACGACTCTAATTTGTAAGCATGTGACACCATTGATCTTTTTTGATCTAACGGCTTTCAGTTGAGATGTCAAACTTTAAATTTGACATCGATGTCAAACTTTAAATTTGACATCGATGTCAAAGGATCCAATCTCATATATATATATATATATATATATATATATATATATATATATATATATATATATATATATATATATATATATATATAGAGGTAGGATCCTTTGACAATAGTGTCAAATTTCAATTTTGACACCTCATCTGAGAGCCGTTAGATCAAAAAATATCAACGACTCTGATTTGCAAGTATGTGACGCCATTGATATTTTTTGATCTAACGGCTCTCAGATGAGGTGTCAAAATTGAAATTTGACACCAGTGTCAAATGATCCTACCTCATATATATATATATAGTTATATATATATACATACATACATACATACATACATACATACATATATATATATATATGGGAAAAAAGTATCAAATGTTACTTAAGACAATTTTGTATAATGTTCACCGAAACGACATCGTTTTGGGATTAACAAATTAAAAAATTAAAATGATAAAGACTATTATAACTTTGAAATAATTAAAATTACAAATATATCATGATTTTCGCCTCAAAATGACATCGTTTAGGTGAACATTAGACAAAATTGTCTAAAGTAACTTTAGAAAAAATAAACTATATATATATATATATATATATATATATATATATTATATATGTGGGGCAAGTTATATTTACAAACTTTTTTGTTTACAAACTACACTATCTTCTCCCGAGAGAACACTAATTTTATTATGTTCTCCCGGGAGAAGATAGTGTAATTTGTAAAAATTTATCAAAAAAGTTTGTAAATGGATCATTCCCCTATATATATATATATTTATATATTTATAGGAGAGAAGATCATTTGACTCCAGAGTAAAACTTATAAGTCTTACTCTTTATCTCAGCTCTTGATTTCCGTCCATCTAACGGTTACAATTTAGGAAGTCATATTAATTACATTACAAATAGCAACCGTTGATTTTCGTCCATCAACGGCTAAGATGAGGAGTAAAACTTAAAAGTCTTATTCTGGAGTCAAAAGAACCCTCCCACATATATATATATATATATATATATATATATATATATATATATATATATATATATATATATGTATGTATGTATGTATGTATGTATGTATGTATGTATGTATGTATGTGTGTGTGTGTGTGTGGGTTTATCATTTCTTTAGTTGCTTAACGTCTAGCAATTAAATTTGAGGAATCATAACTATCCAAAGTTGAGTGAAAGCATTAAATGTAGGGAATATCAAGATTAATTGTTGAACCTGAACGTCCAACATTCGAAGAAATGATATATATATATATATATATATATATATATATATATATATATATATATGGGAAAAACATTTCTCCGGCTGCTTGAGATAAATTTATCTCCGGCCACCCCAAAACTACGTCGTTTTGATTATTTATTTCCTTATATGTATTGATTCACTTTTGAATGATTATGATTTTTCTTTTCTCTCGCTTCCTTTATCACAATTGATCCATCTTTGTACGGTTATGATTTAGCCGCCGGAGATAACTTTTTCTCCCGCAGCTTGAGAAATGATAAGCCCTATATATATATATATATATATATATATAGGGTTTTATTTATCTCAAGTAACAACAAAACCAAAATGTCTCCTGCCCTCACATCGATAAGTGAGCCACTCTCTTTTTTTATTTTATTTTTCTCTCACCTGGTGGGTCCCATTTTTGAATGAGTGTGCAGGAACAAAAGTTTGTTTTCCTGTTACTTGAGACTCATAAACCCCATATATATATATATATATATATATATATATATATATATATATATATATATATATGATAAAATTATTTCTGCAGCCGTTTTATATACAATAAGTCAACAACGACAGGTGTATGGTTATGATTTTCCATATTTAATGCTTTCATGTTTTGTATGATTATGATTTCTCACATTTAATGCTTTCAAATATATATATATGGCAAGTATTTAATTGCTGCACGTACAAAAGCTGCAGAAATGTAAACCCAAACATATATAGGGCAAGTTTTTTTACACTATTGTAAGACTAACAAGTCTTACACCACATCTCGACCATTGATGGACGAAAATAACCGGTTGGTATTTGTAGTATAATTAATGAATAATTAATTCGTATGACTTTCTAAATTATAATCGTTGGATACACAGAAATCAACGGTTGAGATGTGTAAGACTTATTAATCTTATATAAATATAAAATGATTTTGATCCTATATATTATTTGAATACCGGAAGTTAAGCGGTGTTTCTATTAGTGATACCCTTGATTAAGTGATAATATTGTTCATTAAATAAGTCTAGTATAGATTCAATAAAGTTTTTTTTCTTTTTTTTCTTTTCAGTTATATGGAGAAACAAATGAGTCTTAATATTCGTATTTCTACGCAAGGGCTTGAAAGTCATTTTAAATAAAGAAGTCGAACTCTTAACAGCACCAGACCATTCCTCTAAGGCTCTAAACATGCGCTCGAAGGTAGTAGCGTACACAATCTATAATGTTAACCGTATGATTCATCTCTTCCTCAATCAAGTCATTGCATCCAATGGCGGCAGCATTGCTGCCAAATATTTTGTGAGTGTTGGTTACACCCCGTGCTTCCCAAATTGGACAATATCATAATACCAGGGGTGTTCGCGGTCTGGATTGGATCGGTTTTGGAAGCAAAAATCATCTGATGCAATCCTTTCGGTTTAAGCATGTAATCATCCATTCACTTTGGATTTTTTTTTCAAATCCGATCCGATCCAATCCAATTTTATTCGGTTTGGATTTGATCGATTTTCGATTTTTGAAAAACCTAAGATTTGTATGATGATTATTGTGCAAATAACATATCTTCTGTATGTATCGGCTTTGTAAAGTTTGTATGATGATTATTGTGCAATCTAGAAGCCTTGTACAACAAAAAGTTAAATTACCATCTTTTATCTCTAACAAAAAATTTATAACATGGTTGTCTCAAGAGATACGAAGTAGCCCAAATTTTCATCCTATAAAAGAGTTGTTGTACAACAATAACCCATGTAATAAAAATGTATTATGTATCTTACAAAAAAAAAAGTATAACACAAATCAAGCACAACCCACTTTCTTCAACATGATGGGTTAATAGGTTTTAGATTTAGAATTTTGTTATATGATTTTTGGGCTATGATTGAGAAAAGGTCCAAGTAGGTAGATGTTAAGGTTTGGGAATCATTGGAACGGTTTTCACCAACCCATCCAAAAACCGATCCAATCCAATTAAATTTTGCGATTTTTTTTCGGTTTTTGATTTTTCGGTTTTTCGGTTCAGTCACCGCGGTTTGAATCGGTTTAGATCGATTGATGAACATCTCTACATAATACTATCATCACACTGATTAGTAAATACAACTCTTGTATAAAATAAGATTATAGATTAAGTATTCGAGAAAATATAGGCACCTTTTTTTCTCCTCAGAAAACATATCAATACAAGTTTTTTATTATTATTAGGCAGATATAAATATTACTCTAATATATATGAAATTTAGCCCAAACGAAACAAATAATCCAAGCTTTTCAGTTTCACAACTTTTTTGCAAAAATTGATCTTTCAAGTTTAACTTTCACTCACAGCACAGGAAGTGTGTAGAAAACGTATAATAGTTAACATGCCCAAGCACATTACGTACAACAATTGATGACTGTTAGGTTCTTGGAACCTAAGAAAAACAGAACCCAAAAGAAGAACAGAGAAATTGTATCGTGTATATTATTCAATGCCTTTCTGAATCCTGTTACAAAGATTATATACAAAACAGTAACTAACCAACTTGACACCTGGCTAACCACGTGTAAGATAGCTAACCCCTAACTAACCCTCCACCCAATGAATACATGCACCTATACACGTGTGCATCAACCGTTTCCTCCAAATGACTAATTACATGCAATTCCTATTGAATACAGAATTAGACTACTTAAAAGAACTCAAGCAACAAATTCAGATAGTCTTGATGAATGCTTCTTCTCCCTACTCGATCTTCTTAGTGTAAGATTACCCTCTCCTTCGACAATAACCTTGTCCTCAAGGTTGAGAGAAGGGTAGCAATGCTGCAATTCCTGCTCTTTCTCCCAGGAAGCATCCTCAGGTACTGTATTGGACCATTGAACCAAAAATTCACGAATTGGTTTGCCTTGGAAAGAAGAATGGCGAATCCCCAGGACTGCTATAGGGACCTGCACAGGTCTGTTATCAACAGCTGAAGGTGGCAATGGATTTGGAACCAAAGGAACAGAACCGCGACAAGGTTTCAGTTGTGAAACATGGAACACTGGATGGATTTGGCTCCCTGGAGGTAGCTGCAACTCATAAGCAGTAGCACCTAACCGTCGAAGAACTTCAAAGGGGCCAAAAAATCTCTTAGCCAATTTGTGATTTGCTCGCCTCTCCACTGTAACTTGTCCATATGGTTGCAATCGAACCCAAACTTTATCCCCTACATTAAATGAACGCTCCTTGTGATGTTTATCAAATTGAATCTTCATTCGATTCTGAGCACGTTGCAACTGGACCTTAAGTTGAGATAAAATTCATTCCGTTGCTGCAGCATAGTGTCAATTGCCTCCACTTTAATCAAGCCACGTGGATAAAATGGTATCATGATGGGAGGCTTCCCAAATACTGCCTGATAAGTTGACATGCCAATAGCTGAATGGATAGCTGAATTATAGTGATATTGTGCCCAACATAAAAAACTGCACCAAGATTTCGGTTGTTCAAAACAGAAAGAGCGTAAGTATTGTTCAAGATATCTGTTGGTCACTTCTATTTGACCATCAGATTGGGGATGATATGATGATGTAGTTCGTAAAGTAGTACCACTCAGTTTGAAAAGATGGCACCAAAACTTTCTTAAAAAAATCGGTCTCTGTCTGTTAAAATGGATCGAGGAAAGCCATGGACTCTCACCACCAATTCACAAAACAATGTGGCAACTGTGAATGCAACATTTAGACAGTCTATCAACAACTACTAACACAGTAGTGAAACCTTTCTAAGGAGGTAAACCACATATGAAATTCATTGAGAGCTCCTCAAAGATCCTTTCTGGAAATGGCAGTGGCTGCAACAAACCAGCCACCTTAGAAGTCTCATACTTAACTTGTTGGCATATGTGAGAATTCTGGACAAATTGCTTCACATCCTTTTTCATAGTTGACCAAAGAAATGTAGTTGTCAATCTCAAAAAGGTCCTTAACACACCAGCATGACCTCCAATCGATGATGAATGAGCTTCTGTAATTAATAAAGGAATCAAGGAAGAAGAAGGACTGATAAGGTATTTACCTTTATATAAGATCACCCCCTCACGAATAAGCATATCTGGATTACTGTTGGGATGGTTCTGTAAGTGCTAATGATTTTGCAACAAGTGAGGATCAACTAGATTCTGATTTTTAATCTCAGCCAAAAGCTCAAACTCGGGTGCAGAAAGGGAGACACATAATGCACCATTCTCATCAAAAGCTCGAGACAATGCATCAGCCACTATGTTGGCATGACCAGGTTTATACTCAATGTGAAAAGAGTAGCCCATCAATTTACACAAATACTTTTGTTGCTCATCTGTATGGATGGTTTGAGTCAGGAGCTCCTTGATGCTTCTGTAATCAGTTCTGATTATGAATTTGGCACCCAACAAATATTGGCGCCAACGTTTAACAGCTGTTGTGATTGCATAGAGCTCCCTAATGTAAGTAGAAGCAGTAGCCAGCCTAGGACCTAACTTTTTACTGAAGTAAGAGATTGGATGTTCACCTTGTAACAAAACAGCCCCTACTCCAAGGTTTGAAGCATCAGTATCTAATACAAAAGGTTCCTCAAAATTAGGTAACCTCAATACAAGAGTGTGAGACATAGCATGCTTCAGTTCCACGAAAGCAGCTTCATCTGCTGCAGTCCAAGAAAAATTAGCTGATCCCTTCAATAAATTGGTTAAGGGAAGGGCTATAGAAGCAAACCTTTAACAAAACGCCTGTAATAACCAGTAAGGCCTAGGAAACCCCTCAACTGTTTAATATTTCTTGGAATAGGCCATTGAAGCATGGCTGAGATTTTCTTGGGGTCAGCGCACACATCCTTATCATCCACCACATGCCCCAAATATTCAATAGAATTCTGACCGAATGCACATTTGCTAAGCTTGACAAAAAATTCAAATTGTTGTAAGGAGCTGAGAGTCAACTCCAAATGCTTAACATGTTCTTCAATACTTTTGCTAAACACCAAGATGTCATCGAAGAAGACTATAATAAATCTCCTCAAATAAGGCTTGAACAAGTGATTCATTACAACCTGGAAAGTTGCAGGGGCATTTGTCAAGCCAAATGGCATGACTAAAAATTCGTAATGGCCCTCATATGTTCTAAAAGCAGTTTTTAAGAATCAGAAGGAAGTAAACGGATTTGATGTCATCCAGCCCTTAGATCCAACTTTGTGAAGATGGTGGAGCCACCTAGCTCATCCAAGAGCTCATCAATGGTTGGAATAGGGAATCTATCCTTAATTGTAACTGCATTAAGAACCCTATAATCTATGCAAAGTCTCCAAGTCTTGTCATGCTTCCTCACTAGCAATACTGCAGAAGAGAATGGACTAGTAGAATGTTAAATGAACCCAGCTGCCAATAATTCTGAGACTTGTCTCTCAATTTCAGACTTTTGGCTATGACCATATCGATAAGGTCTCACATTAATTGGTTTGGTACCAGCTTCCAAATGGATTGAATGGTCCAATCCTCGAAATGGAGGTAATTCACTAGGAACAGAAAAAACCTTCTGAAATTTGAGCAGAATGGACCAAAGAAGTGGATGGATTGTAGGTTTCAATTCTGTCAATTCAGGTGATTCTGTGATCTGCAATTTGGAATCATTTTCCATATGCAAGGAATTACAGACAGCCCATTCAGTTGTGAGTAGGACATTCAGGTTAGCAGGAACTGAATCCTCATGATGGCCTTGTAAGGAAATTGAATTACCTTCCCACACAAATTCCATAGATTTCCTCACATAATCATGAGTGACCTTGCCTAAACGTTCAAGCCAAGGCATGCCCAAGATAATATCAATCTCCGATAGATCTAAAACCTATAAGTCACAGACAAACAAGGTGCCTTGAATCAACAATGGAACTTTAAAACATTTCCTTTCCGAATACATGACATCACCATTACCCAAAATACACGAATTCGGTGGGAATGTGACATAGGTAACGAAAGCTTAATGGCTAATTGCTTTTGAATAAAGTTGTGAATGCTGCCAGAATCAACTAAAACAGAAAAGCTCATACCTCCTAAGGCAGAATTGAACACCAAAGCACGATAATGATTTCTGTCACTCAAAGTATGTAATGACGCATCTTTGGATTCTCCCATGGAATGATCAACTTGCCACACAATCTGCTCCTCTTCCAAATACTCTTGGACCTCATCCTCTTCTCCCACTAGCAATATCATTTTATTTTTACAAATATGTTTGGAAGACCACTTTTCATCACAAGTGTAGCAGAGGCCTAACTCTCTCCTCTTATGTAAGTCAGCATTTAAGACCCTTTTCATCTAATTAGAAGCTAGTAAAGCTAATCTTTGTGAATTGGCAATTGGTGGTGGAGGAGTAGGATGAGTCGTGGACGTGCTGGAACTAGATGAATTAACCTCAGTAACTTGAACTGGTTTGGGAAAAAATTTCCTGGGAGCAGCTTGAAATGAAAGCTTTAAATCACCAAAGTGATCATCATAAGCCATTTCCAGTTGAATGGCTTGATGCAGTGATACTGGTCCCCTTAATTGTACGGCACTCCTTAGCTCATATTGAAGACCAGAAATAAAAAAATTCATCAACAGATCATCATCTAAATCTGGTATCTGATTGACCAGTGCCTCAAATTGTTGAATATAAGAATGAAGTGAAGAAGATTGGGTCAATTTAGACAAAGCCCCATTTAAATTTGTGAATCCAGACATACCAAATCGTTGGCGAAGTGCAGAAGTGAAATCACACCAAGCACGAGCCTTACCCGTATTGAATGTCCACTGAAACCAAGAAGTTGCCATGCCTTCCATCTTTAACCCATCCAATGACACCTTTGTTTCCTCTGGAATCATTTGAAGAGTAAAGAAAAGCTCCGCTTTGAAGATCCAATTATTAGGATCAATACCATTGAACGTGGGTATCTCCATGCGAACACCTTTAAGAAGCAAACGATGATCCATAGTGTCAGATCTATGCGAGTTATGAGATGCAGAAGAAGGATTGGTACTGGAAGAATCATGCTTATGCGTCTGATTAGCAATAAGCATTTCTTGTAACTGTTGCATCTGATCACCAACATGGAAATCTGATTTCTGGTTTTCACCGCTTGTCGTGTTGCCTGAAGACGAAGCTCATCAAAATTTGTGTCCACCCGTTGCTGAAAGGAGTGCAACTCCTCCGAAGGTTCTTGAACTCGCGTCATTGAGTTCGAACAAGAAGATGAAAGCACCAATGTTAGGTTCTTGGAACCTAAGAAAAACAGAACCCAAAAGAAGAACAGAGAAATTGTATCGTGTATATTATTCAATGCCTTTCTGAATCCTGTTACAAGGATTATATACAAAACAGTAACTAACCAACTTGACACCTGGCTAACCACGTGTAAGATAGCTAACCCCTAACTAACCCTCCACCCAATGAATACATGCACCTATACACGTGTGCATCAACCGTTTCCTCCAAATGACTAATTACATGCAATTCCTATTGAATATAGAATTAGACTACTTAAAAGAACTCAAGCAACAAATTCAGATAGTCTTGATGAATGCTTCTTCTCCCTACTCGATCTTCTTAGTGTAACAATGACCAAATGGAATCTGGTGACTTTTTTTTATAGAAAAAGCCAAGAGAAGGCTGATCAAATAATTATTTAATATTTTGTACGGTAATTATTAAGACTTTAATACGTTAGTAGATATTTCCAATTTAATATTCAAAATGTAATAAATGAAATAAATTAGATACTTAAGTAACTTTTTTTAATACATGATAGTCAAGTAATACCTTTGGTTTGGCATTACTATTTTGAGCGTTGTTGGTTTTAAAATTTCATGTTACATTTAAATATATGCCCTGATAATCAATATTGCATCAGTATAGTTAAGAATTAGTGTAACAAGCTATATAAAAAATTTAGTATAATAAACAATTAAATATCAGCATCTTAGCATCACATTATAGACTTTATTTAATAACCACTAACACTGCAATAATTAGAGTATAATAAAATATTTAATAATATAAAAGGTGTCAATTAGAAAAGCGTATGCATAGCATTTGTGAAGGTTTATATTAATGGGTTTGCCATTTTTCTTCGTTTATCACCCCTTATTTTAGCATTCTGAAGAAAACTACCGGTAAAAATGAAGGCAAGAAAAATTGTATTTTATGCCGGTCTAGGTAACTCTCTAGTCTCTATGTATCGCTTGTATGTGTTTCTACAATATTCTTGATTTTCTCTGAGTGCAAAGTGATATTTATTAGTGTTAGATCCACGCGAATCGTAATTAATTTATGGGGAAAATATTTTTGATTTTATTGTAGAAATTTTTTTCTATCAAATTTATATAAAAGTGATTGAATCTCGTTATAAAGATGAGAGAGAAAATATTAGTAGAATTGTTAGAGAACAAAATATAAAGTATTAAAAAGATCATTACTTATCACCTTAAGGTTTTGGGTTGAAGTGATTCTTAACATGGTATCAGAGCTTTAGTGACCACAAGGTCACGAGTTCCATCCTCACCTCCTCTCACTTTCAGGTAGAATTAAGAAAAACACAAGGCAGACAAAAAAAATTCAAGCCCAAAGGGCTCTTGCTTGAAGGGTGTGTTAGAGAATAAAATATAAAGTATTAAAAAGACCATCAGTTTTGGGTTGAAGTGGTTCTTTATATGGTATCAGAGCTTCATTGACCACAAAGTCACGAGTTCGATCCTCAACTCTCCCACTTTCAGGTGGAATTAAAAAAAGCACAAGGCAGACCAAAAAGAAAAGATGGGCTTGTGTCATATCCAAGCTTCAAGCTCAAAGGGCTCTTGCGTGAGAGGGATGGGTTAGAAAGTAAAATATAAAAAATTAAAAAGACCATCACTTATCACCTTAAGATTTTAGGTTGAAGTGATTCAAAGAAAAAAATATATTATGCAATGTTGTAAATAATATTGATTTAGTTATTATTTAGTTTTTATTTAGTCATTTATTGTTGTATTGGGCCAAGCCCTTTGTTGTATTGGGCCAAGCCCATTAGGTTAAAAGTAGGTCAAATATTCTCTATAAATAGAGAACCCTTTGTACAGATTATATACAATTCTATAATATATTAGAATACCCTTTTTCAAGTTGGTATCAGAGCTCTCGATCTGAGGGCTTTGCTTCCGCACGTATTATCTTCTTTTTTAACAAAACCCTAATTTCTTTGCCTCTTGCTGCCATTAGCCGCCACCGGAAAATTTTTTCCGGGGACCTTTTGGACCAAGGGGACCATTGTTGACCTTATTTTTCCTCCGATCTGTCATTCTACGCAGTGTTCCTCCGCCACAAACGACCGAAACACCTCCGATCGCCTCCAATCAGATCTGTCTTCACCGTTTGGACCACTTTCCGGCGACTTTTCAACCGCGACCACCCACAGACAGGTGCGCGCTCACCGGACGACCACACCAGAAAAATCTCAGCCGGCGAAGCCCATCCACGCGCTCTCACGCGCCGCCCCTTTCCTGGCAAGTGAATCCCACGCGCAGCTCCTTTCTCCGGCGCGTGGAGGCGCGTGCGGCCGTGTTTTTGGACCGGACCACCACCATTCTTCTCGTCTTCTTGTCTTCTGTCTGGATCTGTAATTATTTTTCTGATCAGAGGTCATTTGATATTCTGTTTGGTTGATTTTATCGCTGGTTGTTAACTTTTTTTGTTAAAGAATGGCCGAGCATGATAGTTCTTCGATCTTATCTGGTAAGAGCACACGTTCTATATCACTTCTTGCTTCTTGCACTGATTTTAAAACCTCATGGATTTTGGATTCTAGTGCAACTGATCATATGGCTTGTCGTACTGAGTTGTTTTGTTCTTATCATCCTACTGTTGGTAGTCATACTATATCCGTAGCTGATGGATCCCATAAATCAGTTATTGGTTCTGGTAACATTCAAATTCAACCTTCCTTGTTTCTTAAAAATATTCTTTATGTTCCTCAGCTTTCTACTAATCTTATCTCCACTCAAAAACTTACAACTGATTTGAAGTGTTCTATCACATTTTTTCCTTCTCATTGTCTTCTTCAGGATCTTACCACGAAGAAGACAATTGGAGTTGCTAATGAACAGGATGGGTTGTATCATCTCCTTCCAGACCATGCTAGCAAAAATTAGTTAATAATGACACGTCATCCTTCTACTGCAGAGTCTATGATTTGGCTCCATCACAAGCGTCTCGGGCATCCACCATTTAGTCTTTTGAAGTCTATGTTCCCCTCTCTGTTTCTCAATAAGTCGGTTGAGACCTTTCATTGTGATGTTTGTGAATTTGCAAAACACCATCGAGTGTCATTTCCTTCTAGCACTATTAAAAGCAGGGAACCTTTTTCTCTTATCCATTCTGATGTTTGGGGCCCTTCTAAAGTGCACAATGTTTCAGGTTCTAGGTGGTTTGTTTCTTTTATTGACAATTGTACTCGGATAACATGGATATACTTGATGAAAGACAAGTCTGAAGTACTAGAGATATTTATTCGGTTTCATCACATGGTTGAGACTCAGTTTGGTAAGGGTATTAAAAGACTCAGATCTGATAATGGTACTGAGTACGTCAATCAACCCCTGTCACAATTCATTTCAGACAGAGGTATGATTCATGAGCTCACATGCGTTGATACCCCTCAACAAAACGGGGTTGCTGAAAGGAAAAATCGTCACCTTCTTGAAGTTGCTAGAGCACTACTTTTTCAGACATCTGTTCCTAGTTCTTATTGGGGAGAAGCAGTATTAGCTGCAACTTTTTTGATCAACCGTTTACCTTCACGGGTCCTTAACAATATCAGTCATATTCATTCCATGACTTCCTTCTTTCCTTCTGTTCCCATATTGCAGAGCCTTCCACCAAGAGTGTTTGGATGTGTTGCCTTTGTCCATGTTCATAAACAACATCGGAGTAAGTTGGATCCTAGGGCTCTTAAGTGTGTCTTCCTTGGTTATAACCCTTATAAAAAAGGGTACAAGTGTTATCATCCACCAAGTCGGAAATTTTTTGTTTCTATGGATGTCACCTTTCAAGAATCTGAATCTTATTTCCTGGGTCCTCATCGTCAGGGGGAGAATAGTTCTTCAGAAGACTCGTCCCCTTCCTTCTTTGAGTCTGGATCAATCTTCTCTCTTCCTAGTGTGTCTGCTCCTGGTGTGTCAGAACCTTCAAATACACCTGAGATACAACCCATACTGTCTCACCAGCAACCTCAATCGTCTGAACCACTGGTAAGTCCTGAATCTCCTATTTCTTCTGAGTCTCCTGAATCTCCTGTTTCTGATTCTAATATTATTTCCTTTCATGATTTGTCTATTTCTTCTGATATCTCTAATGACTTACCCATTGCTTCTACTTCTGATGACTTACCTATTGCTCTTAGAAAAGGAAAAAGATATTGTCACAAGAAAACTTGTTCCTCCTGTCCCTCTTGTACTCAATACCCTATCTCCCACTTTGTTTCCTCTGCTAATCTTTCTGTGCAGCACAAAAGCTTTGTTTCAGCACTAGATTCTATTGCAATCCCAAAATCAGTACATGAAGCCTTGAAAGATAGGAATTGGGCTCAAGCCATGCAAGAGGAGATGAATACTTTGGAGAAAAATAAAACATGGGAGGTTATTGATAGACCCAACGGAAAGAAAGCAGTAGGGAGCAGATGGGTTTATGCCCTGAAATATAATTCTGATGGCACTCTTGAGAGATATAAGGCTCGATTAGTGGCCAAAGGTTACACTCAAACCTATGGCATTGATTATGAAGAAACCTTTGCTCCAAATGCAAAGATGAATACAGTGAGAATCTTGTTATCCCTTGCTGTCCATTACAATTGGGATATAAATCAATTTGATGTGAAAAATGTTTTCCTCAATGGTGAGTTAGAAGAAGAAGTCTACATGGAAATCCCGCCTGGTTTTGATTCTGTGAAGGGGGAAAATAAAGTTTGTAGATTAAAAAAGGCCTTGTATGGATTGAAGCAGTCACCTCGTGCTTGGTTTGGAAGATTTACTAAGGTTATGATGACCTTAGGATACAGACAGAGCCAAGGAGATCACACTCTTTTCTTCAAGCACTCCCAAAATGGGAAGCTTACTGTGCTCCTTGTATATGTTGATGATATTATTATCACAGGTGATGATTTTGTGGAGAGACAGATTCTGCAAACACAGCTTGCCTCTGAGTTTGAAATCAAAGACCTTGGGAAACTGAGATATTTCCTAGGGATAGAAGTAGCTCATTCAAGCAAAGGAATTTTTATCAGCTAGAGGAAATATGTTCTTGATCTTCTCAAAGAAGCAGGAAAGCTCGGGTGTAAACCCTCTAATACTCCTATTGAGCAGAATCACAAGATGGGCTATGAAGAAGAGAGTCCTCCAGTTGATAAAGGACAATATCAACGACTAGTTGGGAAATTGATATATTTGGCCCATACTAGACCAGACCTAGCTTATGCTGTTAGTGTTGTCAGTCAGTTTATGCACGATCCAAAAGAAAAACACATGCAGGCAGTAGAGAGAATTCTTCAGTATCTTAAAGGTACTCCTGGTAAAGGATTGTTATTCCGACGTGATGACAATCTATCTTTAGAAGTCTACACAGATGCTGATTATACTGGATCCGTGACTGACCGTCGTTCTACCACTGGTTATTGCATGTTTCTTTGCGGTAACTTGGTGACATGGAGAAGTAAGAAACAAGATGTGGTTGCCAGATCAAGTGCAGAAGCTGAATTTCGAGCTATGGCTCAAGGCATTTGTGAGTTACTGTGGCTGAAAATTGTTCTTGATGATCTCAAAATAAAATGTGAGGGACCTATGAAGCTGCTATGTGATAATAAGTCCGCTATTTGTATAGCTCATAATCCAGTTCAACATGATCGGACTAAACATATTGAGGTTGACCGCCATTTCATCAAAGAGAAACTTGATAGCGGGTTGATTACCACTCCATACATTCCCACTGGGCGTCAATTAGCTGATCTATTAACAAAGGGGCTTCCTTCAGACAGATTTCAAGAACTTACTAGCAAGCTGGGAATGATAAATATCTATTCCTCAGCTTGAGGGGGAGTGTTGTAAATAATATTGATTTAGTTATTATTTAGTTTTTATTTAGTCATTTATTGTTGTATTGGGTCAAGCCCTTTGTTGTATTGGGCCAAGCCCATTAGATTAAAAGTAGGTCAAATATTCTCTATAAATAGAGAACCCTTTGTACAGATTATATACAATTCTATAATATATTAGAATACCCTTTTTCAAGTTGCAACAAGAGTATAAACACTAACCGTAATTTATATGTACTAGTTTGCCTTCGAAGCCATTTGACTATGTTTTTATAAACAGCCTAAACGGTATGATTGTAGATATGGATCATATTTTGTTTGTATCAATTTTAAGTTGTGCAAGTACCCATGGAATTGTTGTACAGAAACTACATTTTGCTGTCCTACAATATTTTCTCGAGTAAGACCGTGTTCTTACTCAAGTAAACGGGCTACCAGCGCCCCAGTGGGTGTTGGACTGTCTTGTGATATGAATTGTGTAACCTTGAACCTGTATAGAAAATAATTAGTAGGAGATGTCATGTGTACTATCAGCCCTGCATTTCAATATGTATGCATATATCAAAGAGCTCAGTGACATAATTACTGATTTATCAAATTATTTAAATTCCACATTCTGGAGTTAATGAACTTCAATCCAAAGGTACATTTTAGTTAATAAATTAAGGGTTGTTCTAATCCCTAATCATTGACTCTTATTTATACAGTGTGTAGGAACTAGAAAGCAAAGTGGTGACTCAAATTACATTATGTTTTCTATTTTTGCGGATTATTGTTACCTTGGTTGTTGGTCTTGTAATTAAGTGTGCGTGTTCATATTATTCAAGTGTAAGACACCGGATCGAATTAACAAGAGGTTTTACTATTAGTTAATGGCTCATCCACTAACTAATTACTTACTTTATGTACAATTGCTAAAATTACACACAAATACAGAGAATTCAAATATTGTAGGACTTTTCGTATGAATAATATATTTGACTATGTATGAATATGGAGCTAAAAACCAGCACATATAACAAAAGCTCAACCGAATTGTCGGTACCTTTCTGGTAAACCATACTGTTTCACGTAAACGGAGTCTATAAATACAAAGCAAACAAAGACAAGGACCCCACATTGTGCTTAGTCAGAAATAGCTCTCTATAGAGCAGTCATGTTTTTATTTATTAATCTAGGAAAAAAATTTCCTTTCACATTCATCTTCCTTTCACTTAACTTTCCTACTAATCTTTCAGTCCTCGTTCAAGTTTCAACAACGAATAATAACCTTGTTTAAGATACAGACAGAGACACGGAACATAGTAACATTTTATTGTATGGCAAATATAGATGTTGAAAAAAAAATTATATATAAAAAATAAAAACCCTTCAATGTAACTCCATTGATTTACCGTTCACATTCAAAAAATCCTCATAATAATATCTCCTCCTTTTGCTAAACTCTTTCCGTCTCTATAAACTCATACATATATTATATGCATCATACACATGCAGTGTCTATGTATACATAAAATAACTACATATTTATAATTACGTGGCATAATTGAGCACATTATAATTATAATTTTAATTTAATTGAATTTTTTTTTACTCCAAGAAGACTTATTATGCCTATTAATTCTCTCAACAATATTTATTTTCTTAATAAAAATTATCTCATCGTAACTATTTTACCAGTCATGATGACATTGATGGTTTACTGCATGTATATATATATATATATATATAAATCGTATTTTGATAAGAAGTAAATTTATTAAACTTGAATATGCAATGCTTACAAACTCAAGTATGTATAACAATATACAAATAGTACTCTTCCCATAAAAAAATTATTGGAAACAAAAGTAACATAAAAAAATTGCACAAGAATTATTATCCCCCAATGAAAAAAAAAGCTTGTCAATAAGGATAAAGTCCCATTGGTGCACGTGTCAACCTATCAGTTTTATATCCAGCAGCTGGCCGGTGCCATTTGGATACTTCAACAAGAAAACCCAATTATCTACCGAAAATGATACTTACACACTCTTAAGTCTTAACTACTAAAAAAAATTATATTTACACTTTATTTTTAAATATTTTTCATTTCATCTTCTTAAGAAATAAAGAAGTAAAGAGTATTTTAAAATATTAATTTTTTTTATTAAAAATATAAAATAATGTATAATATATTTTTTTTCTGTTTTTACCGTAGCACTTCAAGCATGGATGCCGTTATTTCACCTGTTACCGGTAATACCAATTAAATGAAGGGTTGCCGGTATTGCGTTGGACATCCGCACTTCAAGCATGCAGGTCATGGGCTGCCTTAACACCGTGTTTACCGGATCTACTGGTTGATTATTTCAGTTTTATCCCACAAAATTTTTATATAAGTTAGACTAATAATTATATAGAGTTTCAAAATTAATGTTTATTATAAATATTATCTACCGCCCACAAGCCTGTGCCCCCTGTATCACAAAATTTGCACAATACGTAAAACTCAAATTTACTTAAGTTTTGAACCATTCTATTTTATTTTATTTTTTTTTAAACTTTGAAAATGGTTTAGCTGTTTTCCTTGTGCGATAAGCACATCCTACTCGAATATGCATTTTGCACTACCCAAAAGCAGGGGAAACAAAATTGAGTTTGACATAATTACGGATTCCTTTTTTTTCTCTCTAGTGTGTCCGATCTACTACGAGACAAGGGATACATAGTCATATAGGTTTGTCTTATTCATTGTTTGATACTAGGGTCCCATAGCAACATGACATTTCAAAGTGACTGCTTCTGCATGCCTTTTTGTTTTTACTATTCCATCCTCCTGTCTATCTTTTAAAAGCGGCATGTGAAGGTATATACATCTTGAAATTATCAAACGTTATTTGCACATTTTTTTATTATATTATTTTTTAATAATAATAAAATAAATATACTTTTTTTTTTCACAAATAAATACATAAAAAATATTGTAAAAAAAATGTGTTAAAATCATTTCTCTCTTCGGAGAGTATGCTAGGTCAGTTCCATTTGAAATTTGTGTATATCTTCTGAATTCTTCTTCTTTTTTTCCTCCCCATTTTTCATAACAAGCCAAATTCAAGTCATCTTGATAGTCCTTCAATTTTTTCACAGTGGCCGAAGCTTCAAAACATGACAAATTGACAATAAATGAAAGTTGTATATGCTTTGGCATGAAATGAAGAGTTTTGTTTATACTTTATACGAATTTAATTTTACGTAAAGTATCGGAAAATATTTCCAATACTTTGTATTACATATTACTTACGGAAAAGTTGAAAAACATATACTCAAAAAACCGATCAAAAAGTTGTTGAAGTAAAACAAATAAAATTTATTTACCGAATTTTTTTTTTTAAATATTCATGAATTTTTGAGTAAAAGAGGAAAACGAAAGTGATAAAGGGATGCATATCCGATTCCAACCTCTACTCTTGTGTGTATTGATTCATGGTCCCTACTCTTACGCCAACCCAGCTTGAAATGTGCCTCTATATATACCACTTTTTCTTTCCTTTCACCTCACTTCCAACAACACCATCTCCTCCTTTCTAAACAATCTCATATAGTCTTATTCTTATTCTCTCTAGCTTTGTTCACCTTGATCTCTCCCTCTATAAACACATACTTGAGTTCTTTCTCTTTAACATCACAAAGCATCATCATGCCAGAGGCTCCTAGAGACTCCACCATAGACTATGACCTCTCAGAGAAGAACAAGAAACTTCTTGACTTCATAGAGGTTCTTACTGCTAACCCTGATGAAGTCCAGAAGAACACCCTCGCCGAAATCCTCTCCCTCAATGCAAACGTTGAGTACTTGCAACGACATGGTCTCAATGGCCACACAGACCGTGAGACCTTCAAGAAACTTGTGCCTGTCATAACCTACGAGGATGTCCAACCTGACATTAACCGCATCGCCAATGGTGACACTTCACCAATCCTCACCTCAAAGCCCATCTCAGAGTTTCTTACTAGGTACCCTTAATTTTAATGACAAAACTCCTTTCTTTCCTTTTTTTTTTTTTTTTTTTTTTATTGTTTGGTTTTGGTCTAGGTGGAAAGATTATATATATATATATATATATATATATATTTTTTTATGTTTGTTATTTTGAGTGTGAGCCTTGAAGTAGCTCTACGAAAATAGTCCTTTTGCAGCTCCATTGATTTCAGTCTAAAAATAATCATTTTGCAAAAATACATGACTAAGGCCAAGATTGTTCTTTTGTGACGGAAGGTCACGGATTTGAGTTTAATAAATAGTCTTTATGTAATACATTATATAATTAACCTCACCTATACTCTAGCATGGAGATTTACCATATATTTATTATTTCATTTTATGTTGGATATATGGTTTGGCTAAATTAATGGGTTTGGATGTTTTTGGTTTTTGTAGCTCTGGGACTTCTGGGGGAGAGAGAAAGTTGATGCCTGCAATTGAAGAGGAGTTTGGGAGAAGGTATATACTGTATAGTCTTTTGATGCCTATAATGAGCCAGTTTGTTCCTGATCTAGAAAAAGGGAAAGGAATGTACCTAATGTTTGTAAAGAGTGAGTCCAAAACACCTTGTGGGATCGTGGCTCGCCCAGTTCTCACAAGCTTTTACAAAAGCTCCTATTTTAGAGACAGACCCTATGACCCATACACAAACTACACAAGCCCAAATGAGACTGTGCTCTGTCCTGATTCCTACCAAAGCATGTATTCCCAATTGCTTTGTGGTCTTTGCCAAAACAAAGAGGTGCTCCGTGTGGGGGCTATATTCGCCTCTGGCTTCATTCGTGCTATTCACTTCCTTGAGAAACATTGGACCCTCTTTTGCAATGATATTAGAACAGGAACCATCAACCCCTTAGTCACTGACACCTCAGTTAGAGAAGCTGTCATGAAGATACTCAAACCTGACCCAAAACTTGCAGATTTTATCCAAGCCGAATGTAGCAAGAGTTCCTGGCAAGGTATAATAACGAGGTTGTGGCCAAACACAAAATATGTTGATGTTATTGTAACTGGGACAATGTCACAGTACATTCCTACATTGGATTACTATAGCAATGGCCTCCCACTTGTGTGCACAATGTACGCTTCAAGTGAATGCTATTTTGGGGTCAACCTCAACCCTCTTTGCAAACCAAGCGAAGTTTCTTACACCCTCATCCCAACCATGTGCTACTATGAATTCTTACCAGTTAACAGAAGCAATGAGATCACTGGTTCTCTCAATGAGAAAGAGCAGCAAGAATTGGTGGAGCTTGTTGATGTCAAGCTTGGCCAAGAATATGAGCTTGTAATTACAACTTATACTGGTGAGTTTCTGAATGATATAAAATGTTAATAATATGATTTTAATTGGATTTACTAATGAATATGAGTATTGTGTGACAATTTCAGGACTTTATAGGTACAGAGTTGGTGATGTCTTGAGGGTGGCTGGATTCAAGAACAAGGCTCCTCAATTCAACTTCGTTTGCAGAAAAAACGTTGTCCTGAGTATAGATTCTGACAAAACGGACGAGGTTGAGCTTCTGAATGCAATGATGAATGCTAGGACACATTTGGTGCCATTTGATGCAGATGTGGCTGAGTACACTAGCTATGCAGATACAACAACAATCCCAGGGCACTATGTGTTGTACTGGGAGCTTACCCTCAATGGATCAACACCTATTCCACCATGTGTGTATGAGGATTGTTGCTTAACCATTGAGGAATCATTAAACAGTGTGTACCGCCAAGGTCGTGTCTCAGACAAATCAATAGGGCCACTTGAGATCAAGATTGTGGAAAATGGTACATTTGACAAGCTCATGGACTATGCCATTAGCTTAGGGGCATCAATAAACCAATACAAGACCCCAAGATGTGTGAAATTTGCCCCTGTTGTGGAGCTTTTGAACTCAAGGGTAACATCAAATTATTTCAGTCCTAAATGTCCAAAATGGGTTCCAGGTCATAAGCAGTGGATCAATCAGAACTGAAGAATCTAATCATGGACTATTATGTATCTGGCTCTTAGCTTTGGACATCTTAGTGAAAAGTTAATTACTATATTTAGGTTAAATGTATGTTTAAAATTAAAAGCTTCTTTAGTTCCCCTTTTCTTTCCAATTTATAGTTGTTTCTTTGATCTTAGCCACTGTAAAATGCAACTCCCGTTTCAAAAAAAAAAAAAACAATAAAAAAACTTGTGTTTTTTTTTATCCAGTTGAATAGTTTTCTTTTTATTTCTCATCTTTTTACCTTTATAGCAACATCATCAATTCATCATAACATTCGGTTAGAAATGGCTTTCACAATTGTAGCTAGCAAATCATACATGCCCAATTGCCTGGTGAAGAGGCATGGAGTTATTTCCTATTTTGGAAACGAGAAAGCCATCACTTCTGAACTTTCTCTTTCTAATAGTTTTCGGGAAAAAGCATTCCCACTTCCCCCCACTCTACATCTATTTAAGGCCATCTAATCAATCAATCGCAGTGAAATAATAAATTATTGAAAATAATATGCAAAATCAACCTGTTTCACTTTGCTTTGCCTTATGAAAGAGACTATTCAGCAAACAAATTTTGCAATTTGATTAAGACTTGTCAAGTACCATTGTTGTCCATAATTCATCTTAGTGGGAGAGAGAAAAGGGATAAATAATAAGATTAAATATTCATTCTGGTCGGTAACAAAATATATGGTCTCCACTTTAGTTCCTTATAAAAAAAAATTAGTCGATTGGTCCCTAACAAATTCAAAGTGGACCCATTTAGTTGAAATTGTGGTCCCTCACAATTTCAAAAAAGACCCATATTAGTCCCTCAAAATGACTAAAACGGGTTCACTTTAAATTTATTAGGGACCAACTGACTAATTTTTTTTATAAGGGACTAAAGTAGAGACTATGTTTTTTGGGTCTCAGAGACCCAAAAGGGTATTTACTCAAATAATAATAAAAAGCTAAACATATTTTAATTAATAAATCAAATTTATACTAATTTATTTTAAAAATTCACTAGATAAATAATAAAAAAAATTAAGTATATAAGTAATTTTAGAGAAAATTATGTTACAACCAAACAATCACACATAGAATTACAAAACAGAGAAGAGATAACAGATAAGTGAAGAAAAAATGAAAATATAAATTCATCTTAATTATTTTAACGTGGGCTAAATTCAGCAATATTTTATTATATTTTTTTTACCATACTCATTACAAACCATATGTTTATAAGGAGGCATTTGGCAGATGAAAAAAAAATTTTGTCCGAGAATCTCAATTTTCAAAAATATAATTTTTACATTCAGTTTACAATAATATCTGAAAATTAAAAATTTAAAAAAATTTAATTTTTTAGAAATCTCTAAGAATCCCACGTACCAAATGGGCCCTAAAGGAAATATAAATAGGCTTAAAAATTTTAAACAACATTACCTATTTATCAACTCAAACCGAAATTATTAAAAAAATATGAACAATATTATCCAAAATATTGATAAGCTCATGGTGAATCGTGATGGCTGGGAATGAGTCCGATTCACACACTCTCTCTCTCTCTCTCTCTCTTGATGTCTCTTTAACAAATAGTTGTTGTGTCAGATTCTGTCGCTAAATCAAGGAACTAAAACCATGTGTGTATTAAATGAAACTTATGAAAGGGAAGGACATCCGTTCAAGGTTAAAGGTTTAAGGTTTGGTTCTCTAGCAATTCCAAATGCAAACAAAAGGGAATTTGTGTGCTTGCTTCGAAATTATAAGTTGGTAACTGCTGGCAAATGAAGCACACAAGGCCAATTCTATGATAATCTCTGCCGTATAATGTCTCACTCTGTGCCCACCAGGACCAGCCCCCATCATCTCTGTTCTCGCCAGAAAATCACAGCAGTAGTCAAAAGAAGAGGGTAGAAGTTAAGTTACTGTACTGTAGTGGCTAAGAGTGGATAAGTTAGAAATCAGAGTGTGATTCCCTGTTTGCCACAATATGTGAAAACAAACAAGAACCAACAGGTTGTTGTTTCCCCGTTTGTCATCATTTGTGAAAACAAACAAGAACAGCTTTTTGTTTTTCAGGACATAATCATGTAGCCCTCTAGACAAATTCAGAAAAAAGAGACAAAATTTTTCAGAGGCAAATGTTCCTGCTTAGACGGATAAAGCATTATATGCTGTTCAAAATGCTTGAGACACCTTTTTTAATTCTGTCACTTGACATTTAACTCAATTTCTTTTAAAATATTTATTATTTAAAAAATTGTTTAAAAATAAAAAATATATATTAATATTTGTAATTCTTGTATATAAGATAATAGAATCGTATATTCATGTAAGATTAGATAACATAATGAAAGTGAAATAAAAAAGATAAAGTAAAAAATAGAACGTATGAAAGAAAATGATTTTTTAGCATTACTCAAAAATCCTGAGCAGTGGCAAAGAAGATAAGGTTCGTACATGCACATTCATGTTTTGTCTTCTCCACATCCTTTTCAATTTCCCTATCCACTGTTCTGTATGACATTCTAAAAAAATTCTAAGGTGAGTTCCCCTCCCTTATAATTGTAGTATGAATCTTTACTTATTTTAAATATTATAGCATGGTTTTATTATTCAATGCCAATCACAAAGTCTTTTTTTTCTATTAAACACTGTTGGGACCGAACACACACAACTGCAAATCAAAAAGAAATAATGGGAAGAAAAGTGGAGATATAAATTTATCTTGATTTTTCAATTGTGAATTACGTCCAGCAATATGCATTATGTCATAATCAAACAATGATAGTTTAGTTGACGTTAGGGAATTGAATACGCATGTAGTCGATTATTCTCAATATCATCTTTGAAAAAGGTTTAAAGTTTTAATCTCGGGATCCGTCCCGAATTGGACTAGTTGCAAAGTAATGAATTGATTGAAATATCTTAAAAAAATAGAGTAAATACCATTTTTGGTCCTCAGCAAATTTCACGATGTCCACTTTAGTTCCTAGCAAATAAAAAGGTCCATCGTGGTCCCTAAGAAATTCAAAATGAGCCCATTTTAGTCTTTTTAGGGACTAATATGGATCTTTTTTGAATTTGTGAGGGACCACGATTTCAACTAAATGGATCTATTTTGAATTTCTTAGGGACCACGATGGGCCTTTTTATTTCCTAAGAACTAAAACGGGTATCGTAAAATTTGCTGAGGACCAAAAATGATATTTACTCAAAAACAATGCACTATGTCATCTTTATCGTACTCCTTATAACACTCAATTTACAAGGTCGATTTAAATAAGTTTAAAACCCCTAAATAACAAAGGTTATAAACATCGTCAAATGTGAAGTATGAGTCGTAGCCAACAATATTATATAAAATTTGTTCAATTTTTTTTTTTTTGATAAATAAAATTTATTAGTACATTTTGACGCTGAAATGGTCAGATGAAAAAATTATACAGATTTTTTGAAACATTAATATTGGTTTCACTTCATAATTAAAGAAATAAAAATTAAAGGTAGTTATAAGAAAATATATAAAAATAAAAGGAATACTAGTATATATTCCCACCCAAAATGACAAGAGCCTAATATCTCAAATCACTACAAGAAAAAAGTTTATTTGTGACAAAAAAGGTCGTCATAATTTTTGTCACAAATGACAATTTTTGACACAAATAATCAAATTTCGTCACAAATAAATTTGCGACTCAGAAATTTGTGACGAAATTTCATATGTAATGACGAAATTTGCGACACTAATAATATTTTTTCTTGGAGTGAATTAAGAAAATTTTCTATCATTTAATTATACTTATGGGAAAGTTATTATAGACTTTCTTAAATTTAATGATGAGCAAGGATGTATCAGGCGCCTAATTTTAAGATTTGACGAGTTGATGCTTTTGAATATTTTATAATAATGGTATGTACTTAGTCGGCAAGAGATTCTTTGGAGTACTAGCTTTTAAATGTGATGTTGATATGGATCCAATTTGTTGCTGACAGTTGTGGATGCCAACGCCATTCACATAAATTAAAAGGCCATAATGATTTTAAATATAATAACTTTAATGAGATGCTAATATTATTTCTTATAAAACTCACTCGATTTTACGATAAATTTTAATCATGGTCACTTATTTATAAAAGCTATAAAATTGTGAAAACTTTTTTTTTCAAATATTTAAATTTCTAAATTGAAACTCATGAGTGATATTACATAAAAGAACATTATCTCGCAAAATAGACTACTGTAAATTAATATTTATGGGTGGATTAATTAAGTAAATTAAGTAATATTTGATTAATAAGAAGATAAATTAAAAATAAATATATTTTATTTTATAACTGATAAGGGGAAAAAAAAGAGTGGATTGAGAATACAATATATAAGAAAAATAAAAATAAAAGAAGGAGGGAAAGGTTATACTTACAACCTATTTTCTTTACAACTTCTTACAACCATATATCTTAACCGTTGATTTCCGTCAATCAACGGTTAAGATTTTCATAAATTAATTAATTATTAAATCACAATAAATGATAATCGTTGATTAACGAAAATCAACGGTTAAGATATATGGTTGTAAGAGGTTGTAAAGAAAATAGGTGGTAAGTATAACCTTCCTCAAAAGAAGAATATGCAATTTTCAACTAAGAAGTCACATACTTAGTAAAGAAAGAGAGCACATAGAGGAATTGTCTCACTTTTAAAAATAAAAACTAATTTATTATATAAGAATGAATAATTTCAATGAAAACTCTTAATGGGAGGCTACGGAGGAATAGAAGAGAGAAAAAACGGAACCAATATGAAATAATATCAGAATATACCATCTACATCATTGGACATCAAATTTCTTCAATTACTGAATAAAAAATATGAAATATCGTGTACATATAAATAATTGAATATTTTCTCACATACTGTAATCTCCTAGTTCCACATCTACTTTGATAGCTTAGAATTCAGTATACCTCATCCGTACATTGTTGTCGAATTACGAGCAGTAGCCCCTCTACATCTCCTGTCTCGGATCAAGTGCATCCTTACGCCTGAATCTTGGAGAGAATAGGATATATTGACGATTTTATTCTATTTTTATATTTGATATTGTATGATTGATTTTTTTAACAAAAAAAATTGTGATATGTCTCGGGGATATAATATTTTTAAAGCTTAAATGAATAAGGATTTGATCTAATTGAAATAAAAAGAGCTTATATTAACATTAAAGTTGATAAACCATGCTCAGATCCATTCTCACATGAAAATCTTGTGTTTTGTAGGAAATTTACATTGAAAAAGAGAACAGCTCACAAGAGTAAGAGGAAGGACACTCTAAGTCATCCGCTCCAGTAGCGTGGTTGTGGCGCTGGTATATAGAAGCCCATGTTTCACCGCGCTTCTAGCGCAGATACCATGCCAAGAGCGCTGACACAGCACAATCCACCGCACCACTAGTGCGGGTACCACGCTAACAGTGCCAGAGCTTAAATTTCTTCTGTTTCACCACACTTCTAGCGTGGAAGTGGCGCCACCAGCGCCACAAGCACGGAATTGTTTTTAAAAAGAAATCAAATTGTATCTTGAAAAGGATTCTACACCAAAGATTTGATGGAGATAAAGACAAATCCAAATAAAGTTATAAAAGGAAAATGTCAATCCTCATTGGGCATCTTTGGCTCGAGAGTTTTGGGAGATCAAGAAATTGAGAGAGTTCTTGGAGATTTATGTTGGAGATCATTACTCAGAGAAGTTGAAGATTGAAGATTTTCTTTCTCTCCTTCTTTCTTCTTGATGAATTCTAATTATTTTTTATTCTTTATTGTGTTTAAGCTAGCGATGTTTGGCTAATTTTCTTTTGTAGTTAGGGTCAAGGATCCAATGTGAACCCTTTATGATGTCTGAATTATTTTTATAGTTATTTTAATTCAATTAGTTTTATTTTATTTCGAATGAATTTTGTACATCCTTATTAGATCTGATCAATTTTATAGGATTTTGAGGGTTAGAGCTCACAATAGGCATATTGGGGTTTTAATCTTGACAGGGATAAAATAACAATTCGTGCATGATCTAGACATAGCTTGGATGAATTGCAGACTTTTTAATTCATTGAACTTAATGCTTAATTTAAGAAGGATTACTAGGACACTAGAATTCTAATTGCGTTAAAGGTTAAATACACAAAGATATTAGGGTTTAACTAATTGATTTAAATAAGATGAATTGTCTGAACGTTGAGTTAATTAGTTATAATAATTAATTCAGATTTATAAAGGAGGATTAAAGGTGAAGTACACCCTGACTACAATTTGTCATTATAGTTTCTTTACTTATAATTATTCTTTGCGAGCTTGAATGTTCTTGATTATTATTGCAATTAATTTCAATTAATTTTCTTTTAATTCAAAATTTATTCTCTAAATCAAATTGAATTATCCAAATTAAAGGGACTAGTTATAATAATACTCGGTGCTTTAATTCTCGTGGGATGATATTTTACTTCCATTTTTATTACTTGAAACAATCAGTATACTTGTCGTAATCGCAACAAATTATTATTATTTTTTATTTTTTTATCTTTATGGAAAAAAACCTTGGCTCGACAATTTTGTTTTGGCTAAGAAAAAGGTTTGGCCAAAATGTTTTTGAAACTAAACATTTGAACTAGATGGGCTAAGCAATTTTTTAAACTTTATGTTTTAGTGAAATGGAGTGTCGATATTTCGTCACTTTTGTGACGAAATAGGTTACGATCCAATTGTAAGGTATGAGATTTGGAGTCTCACATCAAAAACATAAGGTTCTGGTATGGAGTTTATATGAACTTTGGGCTCTTTTAACTTATGGGCTAGCTTGTGGGATGAGACTCTCTCGAGATTCGTATCAATTGATATTAGAGCCTTCCACTATGTCTCCCAATTGCAATCGAGCAGTGCGGCTAGTGATGCTGACATTATAGTGTTCGTCCAGGTTAGTAAAAGACTAGCGCAACACTAGGCCGCATGGGTGCCGGGGCTACGAAGCGTGATGGGATGTTACGATCCTACTTCCTATTTTGCACCGACACTTCAAAAAACCTGAAGTGTCCGACACTTCCCGATACTACCCGACACTCTGATACGCTCCGACACCTATAATATATGACATTTCATTACATATCATGAAAAAAATGATCAATATTTTACCTATCTGATATAATAAAAGTTTAAAATGTAAACTGAATAAATCTCGATGGAGTGTATAAAAGATTTTCAATTCGAAAATATAATAGTAAATATTTACATCTTATGTTTGATGGGTATTATAAGTTTATTTTCATTTTTTTGTTAAATTATTGAATATTAAATATAATATATACTACATAAATTGAAAATATTATTTAATATCAAAATATGTCCTAATGTATCGAAATCTAACATTTTTTAGAATTAACGTGTCGAAGTATCGTGTCATGTCGTGTCTCATGTCACGTATTGGTGTCGGGGCAACAAAGCCTACTCCAAGGTATAGGACTTGAAGTCCCACATCATAAACATAAAATTTTGGTACGAGATTTATATAGACTTTGGGCTCTCCTACCTTATGAGCTAGCTTTTGGGGTGAGGTTCTCCCAGGTATCGTATCAACTGATATCAGAGTCTTTCACTATGTCTCATTGAGCGGCCTATGGACTTTGGATTCTCCTACCTTATGAGTTAGCTTTTGGGGTGAGGTTCTCCTAATGATCGTATCAATTGGTAATAGAGTCTTCCACTATATATTTCAGTTGTAATCGAGCGACGCAGGTGGTGACGCTGGCATTGCAATGTTTGCCCATGGCTAGTAAAAGACTAGAGCAAAGCTAGCCCGCTTGGGCGCTGGGGTTGCGGATCATGAATTACAATCCGACTCCAAGGTATGAGACTTGGAGTCCTACATCAGAAAAATAAGGTTTTGGTGCGGATTTTATATGGATTTTGGGCTCTCTTACCTCATAGGCTAGCTTTTGGGGTGAGGCTATCTCAAGGTTCTTATCAATTGGTATCAGAGCCTTCCAGTATGTCCCACAGTTGCAATCGAGTGGTACAATTGGGGACGCTAGCATTACAGGTTCGCCTAGAGATAGTTAAAGACTAGCACAAAACCAGGTTACAAGGGCATTGGGGCTGCAGAGCGTGATGGGATGTTACGATCCAATTGCAAGGTATGAGACTTGAATTCCCACATCAGAAACATAAGGTTCTTGTTTGGGGTTTATATGGACTTTGGGTTCTCCTACCTTATGAGCTAGCTTTTAGAGGAAAGAACCCAACTTTCCCAAGGTTCGTATCAATTGATGTTATGATCCAATTGCAAGGTATGAGACTTAGAGTCTCACATCATAAACATAAAGTTCTAGTGTGGGGCTTATATGGACTTTGGGCTTTCATACCTTATGAGCTTGCTTTTGGGATAAGGTTCGTATCAATTGGTATCAGAGCCTTCCACTATGTCTCCCAGTTGCAATCAAGCGGCGCGAGTGGTGACATTGGCATTGCAGTGTTCGCCTTAAGCTAGTAAAGACTAGCATAAAGTCAGTCTGTGTGGGCGCCAGGGATGTGGAGTGTGGTGCAATGTTACAATCCTAGTCCAAGGTATGAGACATAGAGTCCCACATCAGAAACATAAGATTCTAGTGTGGAGTTTATATAGACTTTGGGCTCTCATACCTCATGGGCTAGTATTTGGGATGAAGCTCTCCTAAGGTACGTATCAAAATCCCTATCACTACATTTATAAATATGTTCACTCCATTGGGAAAGCTCATTCAAATTACAATCACCTATGTAAACACGCACTAAATAGTTGAGATGTAAAAGAAATCTTTTAGGGTGAGGGCATGATAGAAAGATAACATAAAACTATTGAAGATTCGTCACTAGCTTGATCTATTAGGTGAGATGATTACTTATCATGATGTCATAACCTACGTGATCACGGAGTCCTGCATTCAATTCTCACCATCCCCACTAGTGGAATTAAGGTAGCACAAGGTAGACATAAACATAAAAAAACAAAAAACAAAAAACAAAATGGGCCACCATTATTGTGCAGCGATTAGGGGGAGCCCAAACTAGTGGAAACTACCATTCACGCATCAATGGGCCTAAGAGAAAATCCACAAAAAAGGGGTACAACACTAAATCTCAACCCAAAATTTTAAGGTATTGGGTTTATGAGTTATTTCACTTATATGTATCATACTTTGCTTATTCCTTCCCAATGCGGGAATTCTTATAAATCTCACTTGAAGTTTTATTTCACTTATATGCACTGAAAACTTGTTGTGCAGTTTCGCAATCAAATATATATATCAATCACACAAATATGCAAGTGCACGTATTACAAGTAGGGGTGTAAATGGGCCATGCTAGCCTGGCCTGGCCTACAGTCCGGCCTATGTTAAGCTTGGCCTAGCCTGACGTTTCTGGCAAGATGGGTAGGCTTAGGCTTACAAGAAAGCTTTTTTAACAAATAGGCCATAGGCCAACTTTGTCAAGTCTGGCCTAAAGCCTTTTAGGCTGGCCTACTCAATTTTTTTAAAAAAAATAATATATTTATTCTAGGTGGCAAAGTACCAACCTAATTCCTTTTGTGCACCACTGCTTCTAAGTGACTTCTCACTCTCGTCTCTAAGTTTCGTCTTTGGTTGACCCAGTAATTATATTTTTTTCTTATTTTTCCCATTTCTTTGACTCTAATTCCCCTCTGATATACATTATAGAGCTGGGGCATTATGTTACCTCTCGTTTGTCATTTTTTATTTCTTATGAGAAGTATTAGTGCATGCATTAATGGAACTTTCTTTGCTCTATACAATTATTTTCTTTGCTTAGTATCTGCAGTGGGAGGCCTACAAGGCATGTAGGCCATATCAGGCTTTCTAACTTTTGAAAATAGGCCAGGCCAGGCCTATAAAACAAACCCTCTAATAGGCCAATAGGCCAAATAGGCTGAATATTTTTTTGCGTAGGCTTAGGCCAGGAAGGCCAAAGCCCGTCCTAGCCTGGCCCATTTACACCCCTAATTACAAGTAATAAAGTGGATGTGTGAGTCCAAGTATCGATCCCACCGAGATTAAGTGAAGCCACGACTCTGAGTGAAGTAGTAAAAGGAACAATAATAATTTTTAATTAATGAATAAATTAATAACTAATACTTAAACTTAAACTAAGACTACTGATTAACTAAAAAAATAGAATAAAAAGATAAGTCTCAAGTATTCAAAGATAGATTGAGATTTATCTCCCCAGTATTGCAACTTCACCAGAATGCAGTAACAATGCTATAACAATAATCCATTAGTTATCAGAACACTTATGTATGCAAGGGCTCTCACCAACAGTACATGTATACTAGTTCCCATATCTCTATGGCCAACATAGTTATAAATCCATTAAGCTCAAGTTTCATATGATTTTGTGGTGTGAATGATCTCTCTACCCACAATTAACCAATTAAATTAGTTAAACCACAATGTTTAATAACTTTCTGAGTTCACCTATATCTCTATAGCCTAAACCCCAAATCTCTTGCAACTCTCTCTTGATAAGTCAACAAGATTTAGAGATGATTTAAGTACTTTATTAAACAACTAAATGAAAAATCACATAGCAACGAGTACTCTATCACCCAATACTAACAATTTAGCTCATACTTGAATAGAATGAAACAACAAAGAAAGAACAAGACTCCATAGAACTAAGATAGAATAAACAGGGACGTTGTTGTAGCTCTGCTCTTGCAGCAACCGTTGGCTCCGCCACTATCCACTGTCTCTCAATCATGGGAGTAGTGCAAGGATTCACAATTCAGTGATCTATCCACTGAACACTAGCTCCTCCATTTGATCCGTTGGATCTCTCTCAACGAACCCTCGAACTCTTAAGTGTTTCGCGGCTTAAAATCTCTTCCAAAAGCTCTTGGGTGTGTGTAGGCTTCTTTCTTATACAGACCTTGATGACTTGGGCTCCAAGTAGCTCTTCAAATCCCTAAAAAATAACATTATAATTTGATCTTGATTTGGCTAGAGATTCTGCTCTGATTTGCTAAAGATATGGATTTTCTGAGATATTGACTTGAAACAGATCAGAGTGACTTTGGCGCTGAATATCTCTACAAATCTTGCCAAAATAATCCTCAATTTTTTCTTGATTTGCTTGAAGATTCAATTCTGATTTGTTAGGGATTCAAATTTGCCAAGATACGTGATTATTCTGGAGTTTTATACAAAGGATGGTAACTTGGGCGCTAAGGAACTCTTTTTCCCTATTTGGTTTGGATCCCAACAGCTAGTTGTTGCTGATGTCATTCAACGCATTGTTCCACTTATGCCCGAGTGGTACAGCTCCGCTTTTCCATGCTACAACTCTGACCTGTGTAAGAACCTGCACCGTTAATTAAGGAAAATAATTAATTAAATGTGTGAAATTAGGAAATAATTCCATAATTGACCCTAATAATTATTCTTAGGCTTAAATAATTATGGTAAGTGATTTATAATGCTGAAAGCTGCTTTTCTGACGAAAAAGTGCAGATACCGGTTCTGCTACTCGGTATAAATGCGTACCGGTGAAGTATCCCGGAAAATTATAAAAAGTGTGTATATGTCACTAGAATAATATATATGACTTGTAAATCAAGTTTCAAGTTAAAATAACGAGAACTGGTGCCAGAACTGATACTGCTATGGAAAAGCGCATACCGGAAAGGTGCTGACAAAAATATAATAAAAATATGATAAATATTAGAAAAATGAGTAGGTTCAGAATCCTAAGTTTGGGATTAAAATTCTAAGCGTAGCTATTAATGCTAATACAGTGTGATTAAGTGTAATCCGTCTATAAATAGCGAAGTGGCACATGATCCTAGGTCACTTGTGCAATCCTACGTGAGTCCTTGGAGCTGCTGACCAGCCTCCTCCATGTTCATGCCTTCCTCTCTTTAAAAAACCACCAAGTTGTCATCTTTCTCTTGATTTTTCCCTCTCAATCTTTGTAAACACTTAGTAGAGTGATTTGTGAGGGTGAAGGTCAGCCCTTGCTGAGTTGTGGGGGCTATTTGTGGAGGTTGGAGGTGCTGCCTCTGAGTTGAATGGTGTGAGAGATTGTCTCTTGGTATTTTGAGCTTCAAGGAAGGATCTTTGGTGTGAAAGAACCAACCTTTGAGCACCATTTTCGTTTACCTTTGAAGTCAGATTTTGTGGACTGGCTTGTGAGCTCCATGAGCCTTTGCTACTCTGTTTGAGTCTTGGGTAAGTGTCACCAACCATGACCTTGTGTTTTCTTTGTTAAAAATGGAACCTTATGCATGTAACAAGCTAAAGATCATAACTTAAGGATGAGTAAGGTTAAACACACCTAGAAATGCATGTTTAAGCTTCTGTAATCGGTAAAAGTTGAACCTTTGGATTGATATCTCGCGAAATGCAGATTCTGAGTTTTGCCGCGAAATATCCAGATATTGGGTTAGAAATATCCTGATATTGATATCCGGATATTGATATCCGGATATTGCAAGTCAGATATCCGGATATTGATATCCGGATATGCCCCCGACAAATATCCGGATATTTTGGGTTTTCGGAACAGTAGCGGCACTGTTCATACATAATGATTAAAAATGGAACCTTGATGCATGTAACAAGCTACAGATCATAACTTAAGGTTGGTAAGGTTAAACACACCTAGAAATGCATGCTTAAGCTTCTGTAATCGGTAAAAGTTGAACCTTTGGATTGATATCTCGCAGAATGCAGATTCTGAGTTCTGCCGCAAAATATCCAGATATTGGGTTAGAAATATCCAGATATTGATATCCGGATATGGGGTTCTGAATATCTGGATATTGATATCCGAATATTGTAAGTCAAATATCCGGATATGCCCCCGACAAATATCCGGATGTTCTGGGTTTTCGAAGAACAGTAGCGGCACTATTCATACAGAATGATGTTTGGGGTTTGTGGACCCTAGATTGGTTAAGTTGAGCTTCTGTATTGATTAGTTAAGTCAGAATCTAAATGATTAAGGGCTTGCGGCTTTTTGAGAAGCCTTAAGACATGAAATGTAAAGGAAAGACGTTGTCCTTGTGTCTTATACTTGTTGAGTATGATTTTCATATAATTGTTGGTTCAAAACAGATTATGATTCTGTTGTGTTTGGGCTTTGAGATTGGTTGCACTCTTGAATTGGATTGTTAGCTTGCAAGGTAAGCTTTCGTGTCCTCGGTTTAGCCATTGTTGGTTCCACCATACCCCATGGGGAATGGTTTATATGCATGATGTGTTTTCATGCTTTGATGATTGGAATGCTTTTGAACTGTTATGTGTAAGGGCCTTATAATATGCATGTGTTGTTCCACTTTGACGGTAAGCCTGAGTATGTAGCGTCATACAAGATGGTGAGACTAGGGTGGATGCAAGTATCGTCTTGCACTATTTGTAGGAGATAGACGTATATCCTGCATTTCTCTGGCCAATAGATTATATTGACACACATGACATGGTTATCTGTGCATTATGTAACACCCTGTATTAACCCGGTTTGTTAACATGTCATCGTATTAAGCCACGTTTAATTAAAAATGCGGAATATTCTTTTTCTTTTCAATTATGACGTCATTATTCTTACCAAGTTGAATTACTTAATTCATTTCCAAAACATTGCATGTATGTAAATGCAAAAGACAGACATCTATACTGAATAACCTCATAACATAATTAAGGTCATTAACTGAGTCTCTAGTCACGACATTACAACACGTAAGCCGGACAACCCTAATAGTTTATACAACCCAAATCTAATCAACAACATAATCAAATGTGGCATGGACAATCCCCATGCTCACCAAATAAGGCAACAAGGCCCAACAGCAGTCTCAACAATAACAACATAATCATAAAGATAACATAACAACATCCAGCATATAATCATAACAACACACATCTAACTCAGCTTCGGCCTCCTGCCGCTAGAGGTCTCAACCCCTGCATTACCTGAACCTGAAATATGTGCCCCAAACGTGGGGTGAGATCTCTAAAAAGAAATCTCAGTAAGACAAGGGGTCCTCAAGGATCTTCCACCCCAAGCTCACTTACATGTGCAATATAAGTTCTAAAGTAGTTTACACAATATATATAAGTTCCAAAGTCAGTGTAATGCAAAGATAACTGATGTGCCTCTGGCAAGTGTGATTTTCTATGTTAAAATTGATAAGAATTGAGTCATAAAAGAGAAACTTAAATACATATTTGCTAATTATATTGATTCTTTCTTTTCAATAATATTTCTCACTTATTGGTTGTGTTTTTACAGGAAAAGAAGTGAAAATTATAAAAAGCTTGTTCCTGTTAATACAATTCCACCCGGGTGCAGTATGGTCCAAAGTCCAGAGAAATGGCGCCACTTAGCGCCAAACTCATGCTAAGTGGCGCCAAAGAAAAGCAAATGGCGCCTCCTAGCACCATGGCGCCACTAGGCGCCCATAAGAAGGACCATGGCGCCACTAGGCGCCCACAAAGAAGGAAATTGGCGCCAAGTGGCGCCCAAAAGATGAAGAATGGCGCCAACTGGCGCCGAGTCACGGGAATTGGTTCCGAATTGCAGCATACATTGGGCAGGAAGATGGCGCTAACCGGCGCCAACTGGCGCCGGTTTGCGGGAAAGAAGTACGTGCTGCGCGAAGGGTATTTTTGGAAGAAGGAAAATAGTCATATAAATAGGATCCTTTTGATAGAATTAGGTATTCAGACCTATTCTTCTGAAGAGAGACGACGACAGAGCTCTGAGGGGATTCCTGGGATCAAGTTCTTCTTCTCTTTTCTCCTTAATTTTATGCTTTTGAATATTGAATTATTTTTAGCCATGATTATGCTTGGCTAGTTTTCTTTTATTGTAGTTAGGGTCACAAACCCTATGTGAACCCTTGTTACGCGGATTGATTTATAATTGCTCGTTTATATAATTATCTTTATCTCTACCTTGTTCGTATTTGATATTTTCTTTATTAGAATCGATCACTCTAATAGTTGATAATAGTCTGAGGGTTAGAACCCTAGATAGGGATATTGGGGTTTTCATCCTGAAAGGAGGTAGGATAACAGTTTGTATGCATGCTAGGAATAAATGTGTATTGAATTGCGGATGCCTAAATTATAGAGTTCATCGCTTAATTTTCATGGGGTTGCTAAGGGATTAGGATTCCAATTGGGGATTAAAGGGTTAAATTGCCAAGGAATTGGGATTAACTAATTATTTTAGATAATAATTTATCCGAATAATTTTATAAATTAATGTTGTAAATCAATCCAAAGTAAGAAGTGGGGATCATAAGGTGAGTGCGCTCTAGCTACAATACTTTTCAAATTTTTAAAATCAATTCTCATTGTTATTGTTTTATTTCTCTTAAATAAAAAATTATAAAAGCAAGTCTTTACTTTTATTTCTTATTGTTACTAAAAATCATTTCGCAATTTTTCCAAACAACAAACCGAGTTTTCCAACTTAAGGGGACTGGTTATTGTAGTACTTGGTTTACAATCCCTGTGGAGACGATACTCTACTTACTTTCTATATTACTTGTGCGATCGGTATACTTGCCGGAGAGCATCAATAACTATGTCATGCGTGTCAATATAATCTACTGGCCAGAGAAATGCAGGATATGCGTCTATCTCCTACAAATAGTGCAAGACGCTACTTGCATCCACCCCAGTCTCACCATTTTGTATGACGCTACATACTCAGGTTTACTGTCAAAGTGGAACAACACATGCATATTATAAGGCCCTTACACATAACAGTTCAAAAACATTCCAATCATCAAAGCATGAAAACACATCATGCATATAAACCATTCCCCCATGGGGTATGGTGGAACCAACAATGGCTAAACCGAGGACACGAAAGCTTATCTTGCAAGCTAACTATCTAATGCCAAGATTCCAACCAATCTCAAAGCCCAAACACAAACACAGCAGAATCACAATCTGTTTCGGACCAACAATATATTAATAATCATGCCTAACAAGCATAAGACACAAAGATAACGTTTTTCCTTTACGTTTTACGTCTTTAGGCTTCTCACAAAGACACAAGCCCTTAATCACTTAGATTCTGACTTACATTAATCATTACAGAAGTCCACAGTAGCCAATCATGTGCCCACAAACCAAAAATAGCATTCTGTATAAACAGTGTAGCTACTGTTGTTTGAAAACCCAGAATATTTGGATATTTGTCGGGGGCATATCCGAATATCAATATCCGGATATCTCTCTTCCAATATCCGGATATTCAGATCCCCTTATCCGGATATCAATATCCGGATATCCATATCCAGATATTTCGCGACAGAATGCAGTTTCTGCATTTCGCGAGATATCACTCCAAAGGTAGGGTTTGTAACCCATTCCAACGTTAAAACATGCATTATTAACGTCTTTTAAGTTCATATACCAGTTGGTTACTTGATTAACTCATTAAAGATGGTAAAACTCCACTTTTACCCAATAAAACTCATGATCAAAGGTGGTAACACTTACCCAAGCTCAAAACAGAGCAAGAAGGTGCTCTTGGAGCTCTCTCTTCAACTCCAAAGGTTCTGACTTTCAAGTGCACGAAAATGACACACCAAAGATTGATTCTTTGCAACTAAGATGGCTCCTTGAAGCTCACAGTGCCATCACCAAGGTTCCCACCACTCAACAGCAAAGCCAGCACCAAAAACCTTCCCAAACAGTGGCTGAGCACTCAGTAAAAGACAACCTCACACTCTCACAACCCACCCTACCAAGTGTTTGCAAGATCAAGAGGAAGAATCAAGAGAAATAATGAGTTTTGCTCGAGTTTTCAAGAGGAACAAGGAAGGTGACAAGGTGGAGGCACCACACTTCAAAAATTACACGTAGAAAATCTGAGCATGCCTAGGGTTAAGTGCCTAAAGTTATATTTATAGCTAGTTAAAGCTTAATCACATGTATTAGCGCTAATTGCTACACTTAGCATTTTAATCCCAAATTTAGGATTCTGAACCTAATCATTTTTCTATGATTTATCATATTTTTATTTTATTTTTCGCAGCACCTTTCCGGTACGCGCTTTTCCATAGCCAGTATCATTTCTGGCACCAGTTCTCAGTATTTTTACTTGAAACTTGTTTTACAAGTCCTACATATTATTCTAGGAATATTCATGCACTTATTATAATTTTCTAGGATACTTCATCGGTACGCATTTATACCGAGTAGCAGAACCGATATTTGCACTTTTCGTCAGAAAAGCGACTTTCAACATTATTACTCACTTACTATAATTATTAAAGCCTCATAATAATTATTAGGATCAATTATGGAATTATTTCCTAACTTCTCTTAATTAATTAATTAACTTCCTTAATTAACGGTGCAGGTTCTTACACATTACACTGACTTTGGAACTTATATATATTGTGTAAACTACTTTAGAACTTATATTGCACATGTAAGTGAGCTTGGGGTGGAAGATTCTTGAGGACCCATTGTCTTACTGAGATTTCTTTTTAGAGATCTCACAACACGTTTGGGGCACCATTTCAGGTTCAGGTAATGCGGGGGTTGAGACCTCCAGCGGCAGGAGGCCGGAGCTTAGCTGATATTTCTGCTTTATGATGAATATACTTGGATGTTGGATATGTCTGTTGTTATTTTTCTGTTAGCTGTATTATTATGTTGTTGTTGTTGAGACTATGTTGGGCTTGTTGCCTTATTTGGTGAGCATGGGGAATGTCCATGCCACATGGTTTGACTATGTCTTATTTTAGATTTGAGTTGTAATAATGTCCGTGATTTTAGATACTCACTGTTATTTATATATATTGAGGTATTTGAGTTAGCTGTCTTTTGCAATCACATACCGGCAATATTTTGAAAATGAATTAAGTAATTCAACTTGGTAAGGATAATGGCGTCATAATTGAAAAGAAAAAAAATACTCCGCATTTTTAATTAAGCGTGACTTAATACGATGACATGTTAACAAATCGGGTTAACACGAGGTGTTACAACCTGCAACAAAATAACAGAGACGGTGAATTGCTCTAGCACTCGAAATAACACCAAATATCAACAATTAGCATATTTTTCATTCAAAGTATAAAAAGACCATATTCATGCAATAATCAAGTAATTCTAAGGGAATTATACATTTATATGGCACCAAATCATCAAATATAAGCCTAAAAATAACTTTTCTCAATGGAGTTATCACTTGACCTACAAATTCAAACACCAATCACTATTTCCAAACACTTGCTACACATAGGCCAATCAATCATTGGCTCTGATACCACTATTAGACGGCTCAAGGGGAGCCTATGGTGGGAGACCTCCCACCACCAATGAGCTAAGATAGACGAATCCCACCAAGTGAGTGCGATATTATGTCTCAACCCAAAATCTTGTAAGACAATAAATTTATGGATCCCTTTCATTTATATATACCATACTTAGCTCACTCCTTCCCAATATTGAAGTTCTTGTCACTCATGTTTAAATTCCCAACAGGACGTCTTTTCAAACTTCCTTTGATTTCTTCTAAAAGAGATATTCTTGTATAAACTAAGTATACTTAACTTTAATGTACTAAGGAAATGAAATATTGATACATAATTTATTCTTATTAAAATATATTATGTTCAACAGTGTATTAATAGTATATAAACGCTTTATTAACTTAATACATCCAGATTGGATATACTAAGTTCATACAATAATATCTCCTAGTCATATTCTTTTTCCACTTTTTTATGTCAGATTTTGGCTTCCATAGGGATTTTTTTTTTGTAACGAAACTCCATGCATTATTATTAAACAGGTGACAGCGTAAGAGAATTTGTGTTGGATATATGCTCTTTTGGTCACTAAAGTCATATTGGGCTTCAGTGAAACTTGAGCCCATGAGGCTTAGGGTTGAGTTATGTCTAAGACCTAAGCGTATATATTCATAGTTTTCTCCTCTTGTGCCTCCAAGGTGAACAGATCATCAGAAACAAACACCAAGAGGCAGACGTTCATCATCTGAACGGTTGCCCACACAACCATCTCATCCTCCTCAAGAGATAGTCTGGAAGATCTGCCACAGTCCAGCTTCAAGGAGGTTGTTCGTGCTGCGGCGCTGAGGTGAGCTGTTCGTGAAGAGGAATCCTACAAGGGAAGATTCTACACGAGACCTGCGCACCGAGAGGTAATTGTGAAACAAGGATGATTCGGTAAGCATACCAATGTACTAGGTCCTAAACCGCTTCCGCATAAATCTAAGATTTCCTACAATTGGTATCAGAGCCTTGGCTGTACATTGGTATGTGAATCTAGTTTCACTATTCATGTAATTAGTTTTGCTTCTTGAAATGTGGCACCTAGGGTTCTAGGATTATGGTATGAATCTAGCATGTGTATTTTATAATTCATTTTCATAAAAGTTTAAATTTTAATCGGTAAAAATGCTTTAATCCATGGTTAGGGTATCTCGTGTATTTCTCGATTTGTAACAAGGAGGCTAATCCCATATGATTAGGTTTCCTCCTTGCTGTTTTTGTTTATTTTTGGAATTTCTGTGTATTTTTCAATATTTTGTAAAAGTTCAAGATCGAGAAATCGCGAGGAAGATACGCAGTCAGCACTGTCGGAGACTTTTCGAGGACTTACCGATCTCAGAACGGGGCGATCTATATATGGTTGGAAAGAGGACGAAAATACGAACGCAACGGTGGGTGGATCGCCTCCATCGGAGATCACACGCTCGTCCACGCGCCTCCACAAGAGGCTGAGAGTGGCTGCCACTCTCCGGCAAAGAATGGGAGAGTGAGGGAGCGTCCGGCCACCTTTTTGGGTGGTTCCGGCGGCGGTGCACTCGTCTCTATGTGGCGGTCCTTCCCCTGGAGTTTCGGTTTGATTTGACTTCGGGTGACAACGCGGCAGACCTGACGGCTTGGGTTCCTCTTTCGCGTCCTAGGGTTTCTTGCCAAAGGATTGGGTCTTTGGGCTTTGGGCCCATGGAAACCCTAAAGGGTCTTGAGACAGATACTATGGGCTAGGCGAAAGTTGAATTCCAAAGTTGTAACATTTTTTTTTATTTTCTTTAAAATAGGAATGTCATGGATTAAAGTAATTATGATTTATTATTTAATGCTTTTATTGATTGGTATAAATTATATGATTGATAACATGCTTTATTGCGATAACATGCCATATAGAATAGGTGGTGCCATATTGTTGCATAACTTGTATGATTGCATGAGCATAATAGCTATTATGTCTTCAGCGACTAGTATGATAGTTATTATGGGATTATTTTGATTTTAAATCATCCTAAGAAATTAATTAATAATTATTATGATTTTTATTAAAAATCTAGATTAATAATTGAATTAATTAATTTTGGATAATTAAAATCAAGACAAATAATCATTATGGAAATTATTTTGATTTCAAATTATCCTCATAAATGATAATTATTATGATTGTTGCAATCTAGATTAATAATTAAGTCAGCTATTTGGATGATTTAAATCTAGAAAAATAATTAGAGATAATTTCCTAAGAGAATTCTTTTATTTTGCGAGTAATTTGTGGGTTTTCTGAAATGGTCATGGAATAACACACGCTGCATACAACCTTCATGTATCATGATTGTTTGGAGCACACGCTGACGTAAAGTGACCGGATTTCAGGACCTCAATGCTTTCAAAATTATGTTAAGCTTAGTGCACGTTTATCGGCGCTCTTACTTATATAGTTCTTGAAATCAAACAAATGATACTCTCAATTAAATAATTCTTGAAAATTAGAAAATGTTGCTTATGTTGAATGGAAGGAGATTTAAATTAAGAGATTAATTTAACCTTCAAGCGCATTATAGGACCATTAATAAAATAATCATGTGAAGTCCCATCGAATAAGCATGATTGGATTTTATTAGATTGGACTTAAATATCTATGGGAGGAGATTTAAATTAAGAAATTAATTTAACCTCCAGGCGCATTGTGGGCCTATCAATAAAATAATCATGTGAGGCCCCAACGGATAAGCATGGTTGGATTTTATTGGGCCTTAATAATTTCAAAATTTTAATAAAGTATTGTACGGCCCATCGTCGATAATACTAAGTTATTAAAGATACTTTTGAAATTAAACAATGAATTCGACTGGGCTTATGAAAATTCTCAAACAAAAATGCTGAATGAGTGAAGGTTTTAAAAATTAATTAATTTTAAAACCTGCGGGCTCCATTTGTGGGTTTATTAGTGAAATGGTTATCGCTGAAGCCCCATCGGATAAGGATAATCAGATTTCACTAGATTAAATCTTAATAATTTCAAAATTTTAGTAAAGTATTGTACGGCCCATCGTCGGCAATGCTTAGACACTAAGGATAATTTTGAAATTAAACAATGGTTAATTACATTCAACTTTGGTAAAATTGTTAACCCTCCCATCGAGGCTCTGGCAATGGCACTGAAGGCCCAAAATAACAATTTTGGTTTTTACAAGTGACTTGCCCATCGTAAGCCTTATAAAGATAAACTGAAGGATTGTTAACAATAAACAAGAGAAGTTATGAGAATCTACTCGCACTTCAATTGTTTATTGCATTATTTGTTTGTAATTGTGTGCTTTATATGTTTTTCAGAAAATATCTTAGAAATGATTTTGAGTCGAAAACCTCTAGATGGTACCAATTATGAATAAGTGAAAAGCAAATCTTTGATATTGTTCTAAAACATGAAAGCTAAAATTTATCCTGACAATGCGAGGGCCATGCAACCTGCAGAGGATGCGTCTAAGGAAACTAAGATGCATTTCTCATATTAGGAAATGGCAGATATGGTAGTTCGCTGTTATATTATTGTCAGTCTTTCCAAATACTTGCAGAAGCAAGTGTACATGATTAAGAGTGGAGTAGAAATGCTTCAGACTCTTAATGACATGTTTGCTGCGTCTAGCAGCTTTGCTAGACAGAATGCAGTCGGTGCATGTTTTGCTAAGAGTCTTGTTAAATCCAAAGGGAAACCCAAGGGTGGTAACAAGAACAAAATGACTTGGTTATCAGTTGTCAAACCAGTTGTTGTGAAGAAGCCGCAAGGCAAGTTCTTCAAGTGCAGACTGAAGGGATACTAAAAGAAAAATTGTCCAGAGGTGATGAAAAGAACCTGACATGGGCATATCAAGGCTTGATCAGTGAATGAATTATTGATTCAGGAATCACTGATTATGTTTGTTACTCTTTGTAGTAGTTCAAACATGGCATACCTGTCAGCAATGGACATAGATATTTTAAGCTTGAAAATGGGAACTTGTGTCTGCATTTGCAGTAGGACAAGTTATTTATACGACTATGGTTTTGAGTGACTGTTTATTTGTTCCGGATTTCAAGAGGAATTCAATTTTTGTTAGTTGTTTTGGTGAAAACATGGTTTGACAATGCAATTGATTCCTCAGTTACATTTCGAAGTTCATCTTCGTCTTGTTTTGTTCTGGTACATTGTTTAAATAGTCTTTATTACCTATGTCCTATACCCTTTTTTAAATTTGTTATGTTGCTTTCACCAAAGAAATAAAAGTTTCAAATGAAACATAACTTTGGCATTTGTGATTGAGTCATATTATCTCAAGTAGGAAACATATTTTAGTTAAAAGAGGGACTGAAAGTTCAATAATCTTTTAACTAACAGCTACATGTTAGTCCTATTTGGAAGGTAAAGTGGCCAAGCAATCCTACAAGGGCCAAAAAGGTTTGCGCAACTATTCAACTGGAACTGGTACATACTAATGTATGTGGACCAATTAGTGTTCAGACCAGAAGAGGTGATGAGTACTTCATTATATGAATGTTTACTCTGGATTTGGACAGATG